>NC_091213.1:14576038-14606038 GCF_040958095.1 Procambarus clarkii
TATATCAGCAGATAAAGTTCCCTCCACTACACTCCCTCTGGCGAGAGCTGGCAAGTGTGCCTCAAGGACATGTTATAAGTTAGTGCACAGAGTCGTGTGTCAGTTCCCTCTCCCCGTGGGCAGTGTCTGGGGCTTTATACTGTTGTGTAGACGTGTGCTGAGCCCAGCAGTGTCCTCCTCTGCCAACGTGAGTCTTGATCAGCTTATCCAACTGTTAATTGAGCATTGATCAGTTTATTCAACTGAGGATATTGAGGGCTGAGATATCCTCTCAACCACTGAGATTTTTCAGTGGTTGAGAGGATAGGTTCTTATCGCTTGTTACGTTTTTTTTTTATCTTAAAATTATTAATCTTCACCTCTCTCTCTCTCTCTCTCTCTCTCTCTCTCTCTCTCTCTCTCTCTCTCTCTCTCTCTCTCTCTCTCTCTCTCATTTGTGTCTTCACATGCTGTACCAACAAATTCACTTTGCTGTGTTTGCTTATTTTGCTCCTCACAAATCCCATGTAACTTAATCTCTTTGTAAATAAAGTTGCCATCTATTAATAGATTTTATGGCATCATGTGCTACTTTTGTTAACACGTAATACCACTCAGACATGGCTTGTTACTCTCACTCACGCTTGTAGTGGTCTCCTAGTATTTGTTTGTGGGTTGTATATGAAGGCTCCTCCTTAACTATAATGATTCTCTTTCCTCGTGCAGGTCAAACACTCATTCTTGAAGATTAATAATTGATTCAATAACCAATCCTTATTTACTGAGTAAAAAATTATATGAATCGCGTAGTTTTGTATTGTGTGGATGGTAGGAAGGCGTGTGTGGGTAGTGGAAAGTCGCGTGTGTGTGTGGGGGGGTGGTGGGAAGGCATGTTTGGTGGTGCTGGTGGTAGATGGTTGAGTTGTGTGGGTGGTGAGGAAGGGGCACTTGTGGGGGGAGTGTTGACGCATCATCGCTATAGCTCAATTCTTATCCAAATACACATTTCGCGTTGCTACCCTGCTTCTCGCATATGTTGATCTCTCTCTCTTATACCTCTCTATTCATTCCCTTCAGTCACGCTTTCCCTCGGGTCATTTCCTCAACCAACGCCCACCCCCCGTGCTATATATAGCCTCCCCCATACGTATTTCCTGATTTAATTTCCCTATTTCCCTGGGATATGAGGATAAGGACCTAGGGTATGAGGACAAGCAACTGGGATGTGAGGACAAGCAGCTGGGATGTGGGGACAAGCAGCTAGAATATGAGGACAAGCAGTTTGGATATGAGGACAAGCAGCTGGGATATGGGGACAACCAGCTGGGATGTGGGGACAACCAGCTGGGATGTGGGGACAAACAGCTGGGACATGGGGACAAACAGCTGGGACATGGGGACAAACAGCTGGGACATGGGGACAACCAGCTGGGATGTGGGGACAACCAGCTGGGATGTGGGGACAAACAGCTGAGATATATGGACAAACAGCTGGGATATGAGGACAAAGAGCTGTGATATGATGAAGAAAAGGAATGATGCCAATTTAAATGTAGTTTACAATATATCCATTTGGTCCATATGCTTAATCGCCACCACTGACACGCGGGCGCCACGGTCTAAGCCTCCGTCATATAGCCAACACGCAATGTCATCACGACAGACGAAGGACATCACCACTGAAACGTATCAGCTTGGAAAGACGAGCATCATTAACAAGAGCAATCCACAGCTTACCGTCCGGGGGCCAGATTCACGAAAGCACTTACGAACGTGTACATCTTTCCTCAATCTTTGACGGCTTTGGTTACATTTATTAAACAGTTTACAAGCGTGAAAACTTGCCAATCATCTGTTGTTATTGTTATAAACAGCCTCCTGGTGCTTCGGAGCTCATTAACTGTTTAATAATTGGAAACAAAGCCGCCAAAGATTGAGAAAAGATGTACAGGTTCGTAAGTGCTTTCGTGAATTTGGTCCCGGGACATTTCAACGGGTGCTAGAGGAGACATCTGCATCAATACACACACACTACCTATAGCCTCTTACACCTGTGGAGATGACAGTATTATCATGAACTCTCAGCGTCTCACATTTACTGCACATTATTCATCAAGTTTTCGTTGTGAAGATTCGCCAAGTGTTTCTTGTGAACAACTCGCAAGGAGCCAAGATTCGGGCGTCCGGTGTAACTTGTTCCAAAGTTACCATCAATTACTCATTTGAATACATCTCTCATATATATATATATATATATATATATAATGTATGTAGACAGATGTAAACATCTGTCATGTGCTAAGCTTATGTTATCTCACTTCCCGACCTCTCTTTAAGGGAAGGTGACAACTTCCCGATCTTCATTTTCCTCGATGTTGTCTGGTATCTGCAGAGAGATCTTATCTTACGAAGCATTGATATGTGATCTTATCTTTCAGGGCAATTTCAGCAGTGACAGCTGAGCATCACGGGTAACCCGCAGGCGACGGTTACTTGCCGCAGGCGACGGTAACTTGCCGCAGGCGACGGTAACTTGCCGCTGGCGACGGTAACTTGCCGCAGGCGACGGTAACTTGCCGCAAGCGACGGTAACTCCCAACAGCAACAGCTTCACGTCATCATGTGGTTGGAGGTGGTGCTGTTTGTGGTGCTGGTGGTGCTGCTGCGGTACTGGTTCCTCAGGCCCAAGGGCATGCCCCCAGGTGAGTCTTGGTGCCCTTCCCCAGGGGTCACCGTACCCTGTACCCCAAGGGGATCACTCAGCTCCCTAGGATGCTCCCATCCTTTACCTTCCTCCCGGTAGTCGCGCTCAAACTACCAAGAGATGAGAACACTCAAGTTATGAGCGGAACAGTGACGCTTGATGCGATGCCCACCATGCATAAGGTCCCCCGGGGGATAACTCTTAATATTATTGAAATCTTAATGAGTTTGTAACTGTGCACTGTGTTAGATAAGACCACTGAAACATTATCTATCACAGTGCACAGTTATAAACCCAATTAGATTCCCATTTAGATTCAACAGAAAAGAAGAAATTAAACACATGGGGCAAAATATTACTGAAGCGACCATGCGAGTCATAAATACTCAAACGCAGCCTATAATAGAACAGAAACAAGTAACACTTAGTGGGTCAGCCAGAGGCTTAGGACCCGCGCAAGAATATCCCTGCAAAAAAAAATAATAAACCTCATAAACGTTCTGTTTCTTATATATTAAATTTTTATTTTGAGTGCTTGGCTGAGTTACATCACGTGTCACTTCATACAGTGAATCACAACTAATGTTATTTACATTTCTGCTCAACTTTATTTTAAGTAAACCAAATAACAGGCAAATCTTAGGATAAGTTCATTCCATACTGACTGTAAACTATCGCCTCACAGGTCCTCTGGTGATTCCGTTCCTCGGAAACATACCCCCTTTCCATATCTCACAGGTGAAGGAATACAGGAAAAAGTATGGGGATATCTTCAGGTAAGAGACGGATTTCTACGGTTACTTTCATTAAGTTCTCAGTGTAGTGATACCTAAAGGTCAAGTGTATTGGTACACTTGAGTGATTCCCTTACAACTTTTCTCAGACAGTACTTTGCTCACTTTCTGTGTTTGTAACGCATCTCTCTAAATGATTCACCCACGTACCTTATACATATAATTGGCAGCAGAACACATAATCTAACATAGGTCTAACTATATACTATATTATAACATGTATACTAATATCTATTTATTTATATTTGATTTGAGAGATGCACTCTGAACATAGGAAGTGAGTGCAGCACTCTCCAAGAATAGTTTGAGCAAAATAAGTTGTGAATCATGCAATCTGATATAATAAATATTTACCAAATACTCGTTAATTCAGTAGCCGTTGTAAATATAAATATTTGCCAAGAGAATTTGAAACATCTAACCTAACGTAGGTATAACTATACACAAAACTATTCCATTTATATCTTAGGAAATATAATTTCCTCAAATATATGAGAAAATTTTACATTTTATTGCACCGTATGGAAATATTTACTTATGTAGTTTGAAGATGACAGTCGTATCATGGGCAAGCATAATTAGTGAATGGGTTGATGTCATGTGTAAAGTATTTTATTTCATCAACAGGCTGGGGAGGTTAGGGGGCGGCGGCTACCGGATTAATAATAAACATTTGGCCAATGTTATAACATGACTCACGAACATGGGTCATCAATGGATTTATGTATTGCTTCAAATTTCTACACCCACAACAGGACTGAACTGGGATCGACCAAGTTGATATACCTGTGTAACTACCAGCTCATCAAAGAGGCTTTTAACAAGCAGGAGTTGGCCGACCGCCCTGACCTTCCCTTTGCTAACATATTGACTGACGGAAAGGAGGCAGGCAAGTAACAATTTTCACGATTGATATTTTAACATGAGCACAAAAATATATATTTTCCCATTCGTTGTAAGAAATATAACTTACTTGCATCTTGCAGGAGTGATCATGACCAATGGGGAGAGGTGGCAGAACGCTCGTAGGTTCTTATTGCGTAACCTGCGGGACCTGGGCATGGGTAAGACCTACCTGGAGGACGCCATCCAGCAGGAGGCCAACATGTTGGTGGAGGAAATGAAGAAAGATACTGGAGTGTCCACACCCTTCCCCCAGCCCATCAACATCGCGGTCCTCAACGTCGTGTGGCAGATGGTGGCAAGTAAGTCTAGCTTTTGTTTTGCTGTACCATGTGTCAATATTTCGTGTTCCAGGAAAGACTAGGAGGAATATGCTTACCATGAGCTATGGGAAGGGAAAGCTCTGAGCCTGCTAACAAGAGTCGGATGTCATCTACTCCCGTACCAACTGTTTACGAAGGTAAAAGATTGGTTGAAACTGTTAATGACAAAAGAACTGGACTTCACTTTCCGAAAGATACTAGAGAGTATAAATCTGGATATGCGTTTGAGACTGTCAAGACCAACCGACCATGTCAGATACCATCACTAATAGAGTAGTCAATAATGAATACTCTAACGAATATGTCTAAGAACGCATTAGAAGGAAGGAGAACCTCCATTATACCTCTGATGAAACAGCTAGCAGAAACATAACCCCTTCTGACGCTAGCCAAAAGATAAAGTTCTCAGTCTGCTACAAGAGCAAGACTCCAGCTTACTAATGGAGGCCAGATTCAAGCCTTACCCAAATTTGTGGGGATATTCTTTGTGGTAAAAGACGGATATAGGCTACAAGGTTGGGGTAGGTCTAAGTTAAATTCTTTAAGAAATATTGCCAGTATTCCAAAATCCTGAGTGATTTTCACGACGTCTGAAATGGAAACTGGAATAACTCGGATATGCGTTGTCCATAGAGTTTTGTTGTTACTCCCGCCATTTACCTGCGCATTTCGTCATTTACTTTATATAAATGGAAATGTCTATCTGTTCAAGGATGGAGGGGTGGGGATGAAGGGGAAGGTTGGGGAGAAAGGGGAAATAGAGGAGATGGGAGGGAAAAGGAGAGAGAAAAGCCAGGTCAGGATTTAGTAAGCATTTACTTAACCTATTATGAAACCTGTGCATCTTTCCTCAATAATTGTGGCTTTTTTGTACATTTACTAAACAATTAAATAGCTTTGAAACCTCACAACTCATGGTTATTATTGTTATAAGAAGCCTGTAGAACTTCGGAGCTCACAAACTGTTTAAAATGTAGACAAAGCCATCATGAATGAGGAAAGATGAGGAAATGTTTGTTGAATCCTGGTCCTTGGTCGGGAGATGCAAGCACAAGAGAATTTCTGGCAGTGATGCTCTTTACGCCCATCATGGTCAAGGGTGTAATGCGTGTTTTCTGATGAGATATAAAATCTATGAGAACATTTTCTCATAGATACATAACATTATTGTGATTTCATTATATGCATAAAATCTATGAGAACATTTTCTCATAGATACATAACATTATTGTGATTTCATTATATGCATGTCATCAGTAACAAAATACTATCCACAGGTAAGCGCTACATGCCAGGTGATGAGAGAATCAGGAGCTTCATAAAATTGCTGAGATCTCTTGAGTTTTCTACCTGGCTAGTGGTGGCTGATCTCTTCCCGAGGTTGAAGAAGATCATCCCGAAGTTTATAAGGGGAAAGTTTCTTGGAGAGGATTCGTTCGCGCGCCTCGTAAAGGAGGCGAAACGTTTGATGGGGGTGAGTGTGCTCTAATTTAAGTGTTTGATGGCTGTTATGCAAGTTCTACCTCCGAGTGTCTGCTAGACTATTATATGGTCCGTAACTCTGACTTATCGTTATACAGGTAACTGTGAGCAAACTTCTTTGAACGAGAAACTGAATGAACTCTAAAACCAAACAGAACGAAAAAGGGTCTCACTAACAGCTGTTTTTTTCAACGACGGCAGAATTACAATATCATTGTCTACAATTATAACGATACATCAAACTCATTCATATATATATTTCTAACTTTCGCTTGAAACAGTTCGGCAATCCCACTTCTATTATGTTAACGCGATAATTAGTTCCCTAGATGCTTTAAAAGATGAGAAACTGAAGCTAATTTTCAGTGTATTATTATTTAAATGTTATGCAATTTGAACAGAGCGATTATAGTTAATATAACAATTATATTTTATTCTCATGGATTCCAGAGATTGGTCATACAGACCACATGTTGGCTCCATCGGGAGCACAGGTGGATGACACATATTTCTGTGTGCCGTCAGTGTATAAAAGTTTACTATTTGCAGGAGGTGGTGGCCGAGCATCGGGCCAAGCTCGACCCAGCCAACCCTCAGGACGTCGTGGACCAGTACCTGGTGGCCATGGACTCCAAAGCTGACATCGCAGAGTTTTTCAGTGGTGAGTCAAACTGGAGCGCGGTTACTCTGGTTGAACAGTCAACAGTTAAGTTTTTATTTTTATAAGTCACGTTTTATTTCATCTTCCTTATCACGAGAGAATACACTAATGATATTTTATTGTGTATGCTTTCTTTCTCCCCCCCCACAAACACATACATGCACTCGCACACACACACAAGCGATAAATGGTTCGTAGACTTAAACCCAGACAACTGCAGGGTTATGAACACTGAAATAGTAGTTTTCTTACTTATTTTCTCTCTTTTTCCGTCTCCAGCTTTCTCCTCCAAGATATCTCTTCCCCTTCCTTTCCTTCCAATTTCCTAACGTCTCCATCTTTCTCCCCAAATACATTTACCCATCTCGCCTCTCCACTTATCTCCTCCCTCTCTTCAAATATCTCTCCCTCTCCCTTTCCTTCTCTCTCCTTTCTCTTTTTTCCCAAAATATTATATTCCAATAGACACGCATGAACGTCATACGTGTTCTGTGGTAGCATATCTGGAGCTGAGATTTTAGTCATTAGAACACTGTAAATTCCTATGTTATATACACACACACGCTAATAGGTGTAATCTATTTCGCGTTCTCGCGTAGAACTGGACCTGCTGAAGACAGCCTTTGACATCTTTGCGGCCGGTTTCGACACATCATCCAACTTGCTCCGGTGGATGATCCTGTACATGATTAAGTACCCCGACGTCCAGCGACGCGTGCAGCAGCAGATTGACGACGTCGTCCCGCGAGACACCTTGCCGTCCTACCAACACAAGTCCAGGTACGTCCCGCGAGACACCTTGCCGTCCTATCAACACAAGTCCAGGTACGTCCCTGTGATGCCCCACTTGCCGTCCTACCAACACAAGCTTCAGTTCATTCGCCATAACATTATTGTTTATTTAGCTACGAAGAAAAGAAGTTGTTTCTCTTTTTCAGCCCAATAATAAAAGCTATCTGTGTATGGAGACGTCTTTGAAGAAACAAGAAGCACAGAATGTGCCGAATGTCAGCCATATATTCTGTTGTACTGGGAAGTATAGATGTCAGGTTTTGGATAGAAATATGTGTTACAGAATTTATTCCTGCTTATGTTATTATTATATTAGGATATCGATTCTCTTTTGTTTCAAATTTTATATTTCTTGTACTTATACTAATTAATGTGCCTTATATATATCATAACCTTTAAGCCCTATTGTATTAACTAATGTACATCTTGTAACCATTAAATAAATAATAAGGGACAACAAAACACAAAAGGAAGGGGGTGGTAGGAGACACGCACACAGAACCTGTATTGGAGGGGACCTAAACATTCCCTCCAATGCGTTATGCATGATTTCCTCCGAGGTTAAGGGTCCCCCTTCTTCCAGCCAGAGGTGGTACTCCCAACACAGAGATTCTAATATTGTTTCAATTTTCAACAATGCTTAATTCACACCCTCGAAGGACTTATATGTATGATGTATATTTCAGGCTGCCTTTGGTTGAGGCGTTGATTCACGAGGTACTCCGAATGTCCTCGTTAGTTGGTCTGGGCCTCCTACACTCAAACATTTCTGATGTTCAACTGGGCGGCTACTTCATCCCGAAGGTAAACTCACTTACTCATATGCTTATTCACTCATTCACTCACCCCACGCAAGCTTTACGTGTTTCTTATATGTTGTCTTGCCCCATTAACTGCTAAAACACTGAGAGAGTTGTGTTGCGCCTTCTACAGGGAAGTTGGGTGTTCGGGTGTACTGTGTGTTGTCACGATGACCCACAGTACTGGAAGCAACCCGACCAGTTCAACATCGACCGGTTCTTAGACGCTGAGGGAAACTTCTCAGGCCAGAAGGAGGGCTTCTTGCCCTTTAGCTTAGGTAAGTGTTTCGTTAGTCTTGTTTGGCTAGCATATGTATGAGCCCAACAACTCAGTTGTTTTAGTAATTAAGTAATTATGAGTTCTAAAAATAATGTTTAGACCCTCCATAATAGTGTTGCTTTTGCACAAAATGTTAAGATCGTAGATTTTCTAGTGAAGAGTTGTAAAAAAAAAGTTCTTATAGTGAGAACATTTAATTTATAGGTACACTGCTAGGTCCTCTTTTTTATCTACTGTTGCAGTAGACTTCCACTTATAGCCAATTTGGCCGTCTACTATCCACTCACTCAAACTTCATTGCTTTATATTTCTTGGTCTGAACTTGCAGCTTTCTTCGGGCCTTCTTAATTATCATGAAGTATTTTTAGGGTATTACCTTTGTCATCAGTTTCACATTATCTACAATGATGAATATGATTTTATCTTCTCGTGTAGGTCATTTAAAGGGAAAACGTAGGGGCCCAAGACCAATTAAGTCCTGTAGGACTTTTCTTATCATTTGCCTCCATGCTGACAATTTCTCAATGTGCCAGGCTCTCTGGTCCAACCTTGTACTTTCCAAGTTATTCCATCATGTTTTTTTCCATTTCCATTTGCTGTATTAAGTTTCTTATGAAGGACAGTGTCTAAGGTTTTTTGCCAGTATAAAAAACCGCTGCAGTTCAGCGACTTATCTCTTGTCAGTTTTATCTTGGCGACTGTTGTAGAATCTTTGTGTCCGTCTGATACTAATCGTCCCCCTTGAAAACTAACTCTGCTGTCGCTCAGTTAAAACGTTTGTCCTGTTCCAATGGTCTTGTATTATCTTGCATTATTTACAGTGTTTTAGGACACCTGTTTATTATTTAAAGTTTCCTGTCCCTATCTTGAGTACTGGCACCACCAGGGAGCCGGTCGGCCGAGCGGACAGCACGCGGGACTTGTGATCCTGTAGTCTTGGGTTCGATCCCAGGCGCCGGCGAGAAACAATGGGCAGAGTTGCTTTCACCCTATGCCCCTGTTACCTAGCAGTAAAATAGGTACCTGGGTGTTAGTCAGCTGTCACGGGCTGCTTCCTGAGGGTGGAGGCCTGGTCGAGGACCGGGCCGCGGGGACACTAAAAGCCCCGAAATCATCTCAAGATAACCACTGGGGCTTTCTCCATTCACTACTGTAGCGTTATGAAGTCTGGTTTATGGTGTAGACAGTATCACTGCTTCCTATGTCAGTAGCCATGGCCGTAACTGTCATGGTCATTCAGCCTTGTGACAACCCAATAATGATAGAATACTCTCACCCAATACACCGGTAATTCTCTTGTTTACAGGTTGCAATATTCTCTAAGTTACTATGCAACACAGTCCCTTCATTCACCACCGCTATCTTCCACGTGGCAAAACAGGAAAACCCTTCCACTTAACATTTCCTTACTTACAGGAAAATACTGCAAATATACTGATGAAAATCCCTATATATACACTGGTATTTGGACATCAATGGATTAATTTTGCATTTCACTAATCGATGTGAACTCGTTAATCAAATACAATTTCAATACTGGTAGCATGGATAATTTAGGAACAAAAGGAAGGTTCCCTGGCTTGCTCCAGGGAACCATGGGGAGATTATACATTAATTGCAATCTGCTATACAGATATATGACTGATAATAAATGGAAATGGTCTAATGAATGTAGAAAGTCTGCCGCTATCTTGTCACAATTCACAACTATTTGTTGGCATAACGTAACTGCAATCATTCCATGACTACTTTAATTCCGTAACTACTATAGTTTATACTTCAAGTAATTTAATACGTTAATGTCAATTGGAACACAAGAACAGAGTACTTTGGAAGCTTCTACCAGCAATAATCAACAACGAATTCGCGTTTATTCTAGACTTATACCAGAACACACCACCCTTGTGTCCCACAGCAAAGCTCTACGCTGAACTTGTTAACTAGATCAACTCCGCACTTGGAGTGAGTCCCCTTTGGGACGTGCCCTTAAATCCAAGAACTAATCACATGCTGGGTTACAAAATACCCTAGCCACTCTGTCCACTGACAGCCTAGGTCTAGCCTGGGCAGTCATTAACAGCAAACTCAATGGCAGGATAAGACTGCCACCTTCGCACTCATTTGTTCTTTTATTAGTGTGTCATGCCAACAGTAAAGCTTGTTTTTTAATGGTGGTTATTAAACGTGGCCCTTTTACAGCAATCCGCCAAACACTGCATTTAATACCTTTATTCTGTGCAACATTACTATACCCTCAACGGCTAGAATATCTTCAGAAATGTTCTACTGTTCTCCATAAATATTTTAAACATACTGCAAACTTCCTAGACTCTGCTAGAGTCATTTTAAGTCCAATTTAATCAGGAGAATCTTGACATAGTCACATTCTAGTATATTGATCAACGACTTCAGGATTTTTCTTTGGTTTGTTCTCGACAATTTCTTGAAACATTCTGTTCAACTTCTTTCAGACTTGTCCTTTTATGTAAAAGTTCCTCCTTGTCTTATCTTAACTCGATCCCTTACTGTTGTCTTCACTCTTCTATGACTGTGTACTAATATGTGATCTGCCGCAGGTCGGAGGAGCTGCTTGGGGGAGGCGCTGGCCAGGATGGAGCTGTACATCTTCACTGCCGCCATCCTCCAGAACCTCTCCTTCTCCGCTCCAGAGGGCTGCGAGGTCGATCTTGAACCGAATTACAGGACGATCGGTATACAGCTGCCCAAGGATCAGAACATTGTCATCACTCCTAGGAAGTAGTGATAGTAGACATTCTCTATTGCTTGTTCCACCTGGTGCACCCTGGTGTGGTTTATATTCTTAGTAACTGATAATGTCAACTCACATCAGTTTACACACGCACACAAAGAGCCAGAGCTCAACCCCCGCAAACACAACTAGTTGAGAACAACCTCACGTCCCTGGAAAACAGAAGAGTAAGGGGAGACATGATAACCTACCTACAAAATTCTCAGGGGAATTGACAGAGTGGGCAAAGACAAATTCTTTAGCACGGGTGGAACACTAACAAGGGGACACAGGTGGAAACTTAGTACCCAAATGAGCCACAGAGGCATTAGAAAGATTTTTTTTCAGTGTCAGAGTAGTTAAAAAAAGGAATGCTTTAAGTAGTGATGTGGTGGAGACAGACTCAATACACAGTTTCAAAAGTAGATTTGATAGAGCCAAGTAGGCTCAGGAATCTGTACATCAGTTGATTGACAAATGAGAGGCGGGACCAGAGAGCCTCCAAATGTAGACCAGAGAGCCAGAGCTCAACCTCCGCAAGCACAACTAGGTGAGTACAAAACACGCACGCACATACAAAACACATGCACACACACACACATACATGCTCTATACATATTATTATGTGAACACACGCTTTTAAAAATAAAAAAAATATATGTGCAACAATATTTACCATTTAGGTAAGGGCTAAAAATAGTAGCCTTGAAGTATTCCAGATAGTCCAGTACATTTTGAGGAATATTTATGCAAAAATAAATGAAGAAAGGAATTTCCGGGAATTAATTAACTATACACCAGTGAAGCACAAGTGTATAATTAGAATAATCTAAAAACAAATACAAAATAAATACCATGCAAATACGTTTACAAATTATGCATTAAAGACAACATTGTTTACAGTAAGAATTTAGTTTTGGAAAGTTATCTTTCAACTTGCAGACACAACTGGACACTGTTGCGGTATGCAGTCTCGTGGTGTCGGAAACTATTCAATAATATAATCCGCGCGACAATTCCCTGCTGTTCCCTATTTCTTGATGTTTCCAAGGTATTTGACAAAGTTGAACTCGCCAAGCTTTTAGTTTTAAAAATTTCTAGACAGAAATGTTTGTTAAGCTTTTTTTTTTCAGAAATTTGATAGAAATATTTATCTTATTAAAATTTATTAAAGCTGGCAGCTTCATAGGTAGCACGAAGGATAACTTATTTGCTACATGCATTAAGAATTCTCCCGACATCAAACGGAACGCCATGAATGAGAGGAATGTTGTCTATGGCTTAACATGTCCACTTAAGAACTGCAAAGACCAATGCTCTAAATATATAGGCAAGACAATATATTTTTCAATATGTCTGATAAAGCACGAATAAGTGTTAAAATAAGATAATGTCTACAACAAACTAGACCATTACCAGAACTGATATGAACCAAGAATTACACGCCACAACACTAATGGTGTGTAATATTAAGGAAAGAATAATTACATCTTACTCTAATACAGAACTGTGCTTGAGAAACCTTTAAAGCTGTGGAAGAATTTTCTGTTTGATCGTCGACTGTTTACTGTTTGATATATTGTGTTGGGGACAAACAGCCAGTGTATATATACATGTTAGGTCCCTCAAGGGTCGAATTACTGACCTTCCCCACAACAAGCAGACTAGCTCCTGGGTACCTACTTATTCATAGGTCCTAGGTGAACAGATGAATTAGATGAAAGGAACCCCCTCTTGAGAGACGACCAGAAGTAACACGACTCTTCACCTTCTCAAGTGATTTCTAAAATAGTAAAAGCAACAAGTTTCTTGTAGCATCTTTCTTGTAGACTGTGAAATTATATGTACTGCTATTCTCAAGAAAAACAATAAAATATACATCTAAAACCGGTAATTTGCCGAATTTTTGTTATTAAATGTTTTTTTTTCCTTCCCCATTCCACGCAAATGCAACCATCACGTCTCGCAAACAGCAGTGTACAGTGACAACATACAAATCTCGTCAGCACTGTACCAACAGTGACCAAACACGATCCTCGCCATCATTATACTGACAGTGACCACGTTCTATAACAGGCGATCAATTTTCACCACTGAGGAGGCCTACGGCAATTGAGCTGTTTTTATCTTCCATTTCATGACCCTTAACACACCTTCGTACCCCCTCTCACCCTCCTTCGCTCCCGTCAATACAAGTAGTCTATTTTAGTAGCCGTAAGTCTCCGTCGTTAACTCAAATAAACCAACCTTCATTGGTCCCTTGTTTCTTTCGGGAACCACTTTGTATTCCCGGTGCTCAGAAGGTCGGTTGATGGGCAGTATAATGGGCCGTCTGGCCTGGTCTGGACAGTCGACGATCCAGGGGTGTCTGGCCTGGTCTGGACCGTCGACGATCCAGGGGTGTCAGGCCTGGTCTGGACCGTCGACGATCCAGGGTGTCCGGCCTGGTCTGGACCGTCGACGATCCAGGCCTAGTCCGGACCGTCGACGATCCAGGCCTAGTCCGGACCGTCGACGATCCAGGGGTGTCTTACCTAGTCCGGACCGTCGACGATCCAGGGGTGTCTTACCTAGTCCGGAGCGTCGACGATCCAGGGGTGTCCGGCCCGGTCTGAACCGTCGACGATCCAGGGGTGTCTGGCCTGGTCTGGACCGTCGATGATCCAGGGGTGTCTGGCCTGGTTTGGATCGTCGACGATCCAGGGGTGTCTTACCTAGTCCGGAGCGTCGACGATCCAGAGGTGTCTGGCCTGGTCTGGACCGTCGACGATCCAGGGGTGTCTGGCCTGGTCCGGACAGTCGACGATCCAGGGGTGTCCGGCCTGGTCTGGACTCTAGACGTTCAGGCAAAATGGTTAATGTATCATTTCAAATTTTGTTGTCTTAAGTATCATTAACATTCATTAAAACATATAAATCTTCAACAATGTTAGGGATTTAATTATGCTTGATTAAAGACAAAGTATATTGCCGCCTTTATTATTCAGGCAGTCGAAAACCCTGAAACCTAAACTACCCTAACCTAATTTAACCTAATCTAACTTAGAATAACTTACCCTAAACTAATCTAATTTAACGAAATAATACTCGGTGCCAATTGTTATAAAACATATAACATACGAAGATTATCGTCTACCACATTCTGTAATAGAAATCTAAGACAATATTTAGCTCTCCACAGAGCTCTTCTGTGTGACGTCTGATCTGGAACTCTCGATAGTGTACCATAGCCTAAGTCTAATTAATCAGGTAATTACATACACGTCATAAACGGACTAACGAGGTAAGGGTAGGCCCTAGATTACAGGTAATTATTTTGAGGCATAATGAAGAGGTACAAGCAAATTATAGCAGTGGTAATGACTGAATTTATTACCTGATGTTTAATGCTTCTTAATAATGAGGTGAGAGGTGCTTATTTGTTTTTATTGAAGTGGAGGAAGTGATGGGGGGCGGGAGGGGTAAGGGGACATGGGTGTAGGAGGATGGATAGGAAACTGAAGAGTATAGTGTATTTTGGATGGAATGGGGAGCTGATTGGTTTGTAGATATGATAGTAGATAGACTAGATAGGTGGATGATAAAGTTGGGACGGAGCAATGGATATTGTAGAGCAAGTGGTTGTGGAGTGTGGAAAGAGTAATGAAAGTAATGGGTGAGTGGGGAACAAAATATATGGTGAAATATGAGATTAGGGGAGAGAGCAGAGTTAATAAATGAAAGATAATGGCGTGTGGATGGAGTTAATGAATGGAAAATTGGAATATAGGACAGGGGTTAGTATATACAATGCAGATATGGAAAAAGGGTGAAATGGGAAGATTGAAAAATAGTCTGCAGATGGGAAAGATGAAGTGACGACTTTCTCCAGAATGATTAGTCTACGAACCTATTAAATTTGCTGGCAATAACCAATGGGGACTTGTCATGAATGAAGAATTCTGAGTACAACAAAGTAAATAACTACATACGAAAGGAAGTTAAGAATTACATTGAGAAGTGTAATTAAAATAGCAAGCTGGGATAAGGTGAATATACAACCGTGATATTGTTAGTAGTGTAAACGTGGACAGAGTAGCCACATGTTTTAATATAAACAGTCATTCTACATCTAGGTAGGTATTAGGGTGAGTAGGGGTAACGTGGGTGGAAAAGGAGCAATACAGAAGCATTGGAATTGTTTCCCATTATAGGAGATAGGAAGCCCGTTGAAGCTTACTGAGGTCCCATAGGCCAACAACTGTCCTTCCCCGAGATGCAACCTACATCAGGTGTTTAACTCTCATAAACCTATTTAACGCTAGGTAAACAGAGGCATCAGGCAAAATGAAACGTGCCTGAATGTCTCGTGCTTCTCGGAGATCAAATTCAGGAATAATTAGTCATAAACCTATTGTGATAACAGTCTATTTTTTTTTTTGGGGGGGGGGTTACATTTTCTACATTTCTTATATATCTAAGCTGACAAAATGTCTTATGTATCTAAGCTGACAAAAATTCTGATCCATCTAAGCTGACAAACTTGTTCATGCATCTAAGTAACTTGAATAAATTCAATGTGTTAGACGTTCCTGTAGATTTGAGAACATAAAATACTATTTGTGGTGGAGCGAGTTTCGCCACAGCGGTTGTTCCCAAGAAGCGTCTGAATGGAATGTAATATTGTTTGACAGGTAAAGTGAACTGAAATGAAAGATGCCAGAGAGGCCTTTATTGTGAAGCTCTTTGGTGGTGTTTTGTCTGTAGAAGAGCTGCAGAAGATGAAGAATGTCATCTTTCATGCCTCGCTCTCGTCATACCTAAAAACATAAGAATTAAGGAAAGTCCAAAGGGTTTAATGGCATATTATTGTATATATGTCCACCCTACGTTTGAAACATTCCAGTGATCCATCGTCTATTAAGTTCCGGGGTAATTAATTCTACAAATGCACAGCCCTCTTTCCAAACCCATATTTATTCAGGTCTTTCCTAACTCTAAACTCGTCCAATTTATATCCATTTTTTCCATGATCTATTGTGTGTTATATTTAATAACTTATTAATATATATTTTGTTATACCCAATTTATCCAATTGCACCACTCAAACATGTCACGCTAACTCTTCCTCTTTCTCGATAATGTAAATTATTTTCTTTACAAATATCGGTACAGGAACAAGCGACTTCTGAATCGTGTTAGCTTTCTCAATATTCACATTGAGGGTTTCTAATTTCTGGATTTAACGCTGACATCCTTCGCTAAACGCGTTCATGTGGATTTATGTCCCTTCTGTAATATGGAGACCAAAATCTTACTGCATTATCTAAATGAATTCTAACAATAGCAATATATAGTTGAATAATAACTTGAAGTGTTTTATAGCTAACGCTTCTAGACATAAACCCTAATATCCTATTTGCTTTGTTTCGAAAAATTAGGCAACAAATTTTTTATTTTAAATTTATACTAATCATGATCCCCAGACCTTAATCGTAGTAACACAGAGATACAAAAAATTCAACAACAGACTAATAAAATAAAACGGCATCGAGCTGGTGCATAAAATGACAATGATAGCGATCACATCACTTAAACAAAATATAAGTATACTTTTTAATCCTAAATTATAAAATCTTGAACATTCCTGCAGGATCAAAGGGCTTCCCGGGGCCCTGAAGCATGCATTGTGAGTTGGGATGCGACGCCCTAAGTGCAGGTATTTCCTTAAGTAGGAGGAGGAGGAAGCAAAATAGGAGGAAGAGGGGGGGGGGGGGGGAAGAGAAGCAGACAGTGTTGGGGAAGTTTGGTAGTGAATAATAATCACGAGCGAGAAGGCTCTGATGGACGTCTCACGCGACGACCACCACGACTGGTGAGCCAGCAGTGGAGGGCACAACTGGTGAGCCAGCAGTGGAGGGCACAACTGGTGAGCCAGCAGTGGAGGGCACAACTGGTGAGCCAGCAGTGGAGGGCACAACTGGTGAGCCAGCAGTGGAGGGCACAACTGGTGAGCCAATAGTGGAGGGCACAACTGGTGAGCCAATAGTGGAGGGCACAACTGGTGAGCCAATAGTGGAGGGCACAACTGGTGAGCCAATAGTGGAGGGCACAACTGGTGAGCCAATAGTGGAGGGCACAACTGGTGAGCCAATAGTGGAGGGCACAACTGGTGAGCCAGCAGTGGAGGGCACAACTGGTGAGCCAGCAGTGGAGGGCACAACTGGTGAGCCAATAGTGGGGTGGGGGGGAGGGGACGACTGATCAGCCAGCAGTGAAAAACAAAGTGTATATGGAGGATTAGTGAGGAAGAAAGGGAACTAGATAGAGATTGTGACGAAAGTGGAGAGAGGAGGAGAAAGAGGGATGCAGAAAGAAAGAGAGTGAGGGAGAGAGGAAGTGAGAAAGTGAGAGGGAGGGAGCATGTCTTGTCACCAATCTTTTCTCTACAGCCTTTACACTCATCT
Source organism: Procambarus clarkii (assembly GCF_040958095.1). Taxonomy (NCBI): domain Eukaryota; kingdom Metazoa; phylum Arthropoda; class Malacostraca; order Decapoda; family Cambaridae; genus Procambarus; species Procambarus clarkii. Next base: position 14,593,952 of record NC_091213.1, read on the forward strand.
CTCCCTCAATATCTTGCCTATAACTATTAATATTTGTTTCTAGCCTATGGACACCAATTTACTCTTACCCTCAGACACAAACTACAGAGTACTTTACCAATGATTGCAAATATCAACATTTTATGCAAATTCCACCACACAAAAGTTGCACATTTACACAATATCCAACAAGTGAGATTTAAATCGGGTGTATATGCACATCTGCCAGAGGGTGATGGATAGGTGGTCCCGTCGAGCCCCGTCCAACGTCCCCAGGCAGCTAAATATTTCACGAATGTGCTCCCATTTTCAAATGGGATTTATACATGTAGTTATCAATTACATGCAAACCAATTGTGAGTTAGCGCTTCTCCGGGGAGAACAACTCTTTTGTATCTACTGTATTTTTTCATTGACATGAGGTTTATGCAGTTAATTACTAGACGCTATAGAAATAACAAAAACAAATATTATGTTATATTGAGCATTTCCTTTTTTTTTAACAAAGGTCAGTCAATCTTACATATATTTTTTGCCGTGTTTTTACCTTCCTCTAAGATTTCCTCCTGCTTACCTCTCTCTTGCCTTATGCCTGTACCTTTCTCGTCTCTTAAGAAACGGAAGACCTAAAGGTCTTCACTAACCCCACCAGCCCCATAACCAGTACAGCCAGCCCTCCAGGGCTGAAAACCATCATGAAGACTCCCATCCATCCCCAGATCTCTAGTATGAGCTATTGATACAGATAATGGCTCCAAAGAGCCTCCACTTACGGGCTCGCCATAGCCCGTGCTACTTGGAACTTTTTGTTCTGGGTAACTGAATCTAAACCAACTAAACAACTCGTCTCTTCACAATCGACTTGATAATGATCCAGGACGGACCGAAACGTCGTCGTCTTTTCATCTTCTAGTGTGTGGTCTGGTCAACATTCTTCAGCCACGTTACTGGGACACATCATCTGGCTATACTTGTTCATTCTGCTAGAGGTAAACTCCGTTTGATTTGTCTGCTGTGGCTGGTCAATCATTTTCTTCTTGTTACCATGCATTTTATATTTCAAGTTTTCATCGGTGGTGAGGAGTAGGTGGGTGGAAGTGAAGGTATGCTAGCACCGTGAGCCACGATCAATATGTTCCATCTTAAGGCATATGAACCGTGACACATTCAATAAAGCTGTTTCCGTGCCAATAACAGCGGGGGAAGCTTGATAGGGAGGGTCGAGGGAGGGAGAGAGAAGGAGAGAGGGAAAGAGAGAGAAAGAGAAAGAGAGAGAGAGAGAAAGATAGAGAGAAAGAGAGAGGGAAAGAGACAGAGATAGGGAAAGAGAGGGAGAGGTAGGGAAAGAGTAGGGAACAGAGGGAGAGAGCCCTATTAGCTCACTACATCTCATTTACACAGCGATAACACGCATCACAATTAATAATTAATCAACCAATTAATCCAAGGGATAACTGGGATCTGACAGTTGATTTCATAAATGCTTCCAAGTATAGCTGCGTATATTGAAAAGCATCATTGAGAGTGCTTAAGCTGTGGGTAGCGATGTGTACCAATGCTATACCAACGAATCTGTAGAAGTAGGTGCAAGATGTACCGGATGTGCATGTAACATACTTAAACAAATATCTGATGAAAATCTTACTGATCTAACAAACTCACAAAGACCTGACAACTGCAGTATTAAACATTATGATGAATACCGTGAGGAGACATTTACATAGGGTTATCTTGAGGTTATCATGAGATGATTTCGGGGCTTTAGCGTCCCCGCGGCCCGGTCCTCGACCAGGCCTCCTTTTTGTTACACCCCCCCCCCGGAAGCAGCCCGTAGCAGCTGTCTAACTCCCAGGTACCTATTTACTGCTAGATAGCAAGGACATCAAGGTGAAAGAAACATTTTGCCCATTTGTCTCCAGGATCTTTCAAATCTTTGGTCAAACATCCAAAAAACTGAAGTTTCGAATTTCGCAGAAAATAAAAAATAAACCTCATCACACTTGCTAGTGATGTCACGCCACACACAAAGCCCAATCAACAGGAACTACCGTTGATTGGGCTTTGTGTGTGGCATGACATCACTAGCAAGTGTGAGGAGGTTTATTTTTATTAACTCCTATAACTCCTATAACGTTAACTCCTGAACACTTTACATGTCACACTCAGTGTTCCACACATTCCGTTTACCCCATCGGGACAGGCCACATGTGTGCGAGGTCGGAGGCCCAAGTTTGACAACAGCCCGGGGTTCAGCTGGGCTCCAACTTCCCAAACAATCAAGGAATGTGATTACTCACAGCTCAATGGCAAGGTCTCGATCGTGAGACTGGTCGAGCCTCCTGCTGCTCCATGCTGCGCCCTGAGTTGCACCTTGTTCATGCTGCGCCCTGAGTTGCACCTTGTTCATGCTGCGCCCTGTGTTGCCTCTGGTTCATTTTATGCTGCACCTCTTTCCGTGTTGCACTCTGCTTCACACTGTACCCTGTTTCATGTTTTATTTCGCTCCCGACTTCACCCTTCACTGTGCTGCACACCGCAAGACGCAGGAGAAACCTTCTTCTATATTCTAATTGGCTGTTTCCTGGTGTCGACAACCTCATCCTGCATGCTGGTTGGCTGCTTCCAGGTGTCCAGAACTCATCCTGTACTAATTGGCTGCTTCCTGGCCAAAAATGTTCATACTATCTTTTCTAAATGGGCTGTTGATTGCCATTAATGGTAGAAGGGCCCCATGTAAGGAGGTACCTTGCCTACAATGGGCCATTGTGACTGGGATGGTTCCTAAGGGTGTGTATGTATTTCCTACTTGTTTTTGTAGAATCAAACTATTAGCTCTTGGATCCTGCCTTTCTAATCAATCTATTTTTTCTTTATTATGTCTACTACATATATTTGTGTCAAACACACACACACACACACACACACACACACACACACACACACACACACACACACACACACACACACATTCCCAGGAAGCAGTCCGTAGCAGCTGTCTAACTCCTAGGTTCCTATTTACTGCTAGTTTAACAGCTGGGGTGAAAGAAACTCTGCCAAATCAATTCTGCCTCGGCCTGGAATCGAACCCGGACCCCTTAGGACTACGACTCCCGAGCGCTGTTTACTTAGCCGCAAGAGTGTGAGTGTGAGTGTGTGTGTGTGTGTGTGTGTATGGGGACATTGTGTGTTTTAATGGCAGATAATGTCTTGGTGGAGGGAACCATTAACATATTATTTCAGTTAATTTTCTGTTGAGTAAAAGATATAATGAAATTTGTTGATTTGACTAGCCAGGCGGAGTAGAAGCATGGAGGTTGATTATCACTCCTTCAAGGATAGAGTGACGGAGGTAGATAATTGAGTCCAATAGGCCTCTGCTATCAGCTGGATTATCACAATCTTCCCCTCCCCCACATCCTCCCCCGACATACTCTCCATCCCCACAGTTAGGTAAGCTGGGATACGAGGACAAGGAGCTGGAGGACAATGAGCTGGGATATGAGGACGGTGGGAAGAAACAGTGTCTAACCACTTGGATCATTGGGTAAACATTTGAACGGCATTTAGCACCCTAAAAGAGGACTCATTGAAGACAATCTATACAACCTACGTACGTCCAATACAAGAAAACGCAGCACCGAAACGTAAATTTAAAAACTACAAAGGTTTGCAACAAGGGAACTAAATTTCACAACCCTAGAACAGAGAAGGAATAGAGAGGATATGATCAGAACATGCAAGATACAGAGGGAGAATAAACGAAGTGTACAATGACACCTTCTTTACGTTGAGAGGAGGAAGGAAAATAAGATATAGCTGGAAGCTGGAAACGTAACTGAATCGATGAAATGTAAGGAAATACTCGTTGCCTTAGTCGGGTGGTCAACAAGTGGAATGTACTGAAAAAGTTGTAGAAGCCACCTCCATCCACAAATTTAAGGTCAGGTACAACAAAGGAATCGCCAGGAAAGTTACTTTATAACGCAACAGGTACAAGAAGCAGATATCACTTCCTTATAGTCACTCTTAGGTAAGCCCTAACATCACTCCATTTCCAATCACCACAACAACTACCATCACCAACCACAAAAAGCTACCACCGTTATTGCTATCACCACACCCATCAACCACCACTACCATCACCACCCACAACCACCACCACCACAGCAACATCACCACCAACACAACCACCACAGCAACATCACCACCAACACAACCACCACAGCCACCAACACAACCACCACAGCACCAACACAACCACCACAGCCACCAACACAACCACCACAGCACCAACACAACCACCACAGCACCAACACAACCACCACAGCCACCAACACAACCACCACAGCCACCAACACCACCACCACAGCACCAACACAACCACCACAGCCACCAACACAGACCACGAGGCAGGAATATCGACCTGTGATAACGCTAGTAACGAAGACAAACGCACGTCCCTCCTGCCAACATAAATCTTGGTTTGTTGTCACCTCGCCTCACACCCAGAAATTAACTGGAGTATAAGCTTCTGTTTCACAGCTTTTTGAGAGAAAAATTATTAGAGATGCTGCTTGGACACGGGTGTGGGAGTGTGGGGGTGTGGAGGTGTGGTGGGGGGTGGAGGTGTGGGGGTGGTGGGGGGGGGGGATGGGAGTGGGCAGGATGGTGGGGGTGGAGGTGTGGGGGTGAGGTGGGGTAGGTGTGGGAGTGGATAGATGTGTGAGGATGAAGGTGTGGGGGACGGTGTTTGTGGGGGAGGGTGTGAAACAGTGTGGGGAGATGTTGGGGTGGGTTTGGGGAGGATGAGTGGGGATGAAGGTGTAGGGAGTGTATGGGAAAGGGGTGTGGAACAGGGTGTGCGGTGAGGGTGTGGAAGAGAATGCAGGAAAGAAATTGGGAAGGATTTTGTGAAGGGTATAGTGGTGTATGAAGAGGCCAAACTAAAGGGTAGTGAAAGATGGGGGAAAAGGTGCGTAAAGGGAGTAGGGAATGGTGGGCACAGTAATGGACTTCCATTTCAGTGGCCTAGGTTGGCACTCTCGAGTGTATGAGAAATGTAGCTTGGGGCCCACTGAAAGTTTCTACACAAACCTCATATTGGGACGTTAATGGCGGAAACTTCCTCTAAAATTCTCTAAAATATTATTAAAAAAACACATCATATCCAACCATTCAATTTCCCTTACCGAAACCATTACCTCAAACCAGTACTCTATCAATCGTCTGCCCGTCCTGGATATTATAATCTATTTTCTCTTTCTTCTCCTGCTCTTCCGCCTGGGCAGCGCCTCAGGGGTGTATACATTCTGCGAGAATCACAGGTCGGTGTCCGGATATGTAACGATGATGATAAGTCTTCTTTAATTAAACCATCAGCGTCTTTGGCCAGGTTGACCAGACCACACACTAGAAGGTGAAGGGACGACGACGTTTCGGTCCGTCCTGGACCATTCTCAAGTCGATTGTGGTCTGTGCTTTTGCCAGGTGGTCGAGAGGCCGCTTCACAGCGTCTGGCAAGTGCTCGCTTCTTCAAGTCTCGACAACAATTCTTAAATTCATATTATTATACTAAAATATTAAAGCACGAGACGAAAGAACACAATTCCAAGATTTTTAATCTTCGATATTTTGGAGAAAATAAATGGGAGAGAGAGAGAGAGAGAGAGAGAGAGAGAGAGAGAGAGAGAGAGAGAGAGAGAGAGAGAGAGAGAGAGAGAGAGAGATAGAGAGAGAGAGAGAGAGAGAGAGAATGTTCCCATTTCCGGCCCTCCCCCAATTCCCATTTAGTCAAATAAAGAATCCCCGACACCTGTTCGCTAGTTCAATATGAGGACCATTATTTATGCTGTCTGATGTTCACAAGTTGGGCGCCCTTGCCTAACTAGGCACGAAGCTGTGTGTGTTGGCGTGAGGGTGAATAGGTGAGAACAAATAGGTGAGTACACACACACACACACACACACACACACACACACACACACACACACACACACACACACACACGTGTCTTTGTGGGGTTGGCAGCAGCTTGAACGACCACAATCAGAAGATTGGTTGCAGGAATTAGGAATAAAAAACACACAGTCAAGGTCATTTTTCTACTTGAATTGCTCTCACATTCCCGCCTACTTGTAACGAATGAGGTCCGCTAAATGAATACATTCGTTAGACTATGTAAATCAAGTGCGTTGCTCAGATGGAATATTGTTCTAGCTTAATTGTGTTGAGGTCACTTGTGTCGGATTTTCCTCAACGTAAATCTCGCAACGAGGAACTGCCATCAGCAGGTCCTGTGGAGACCACTTACGACATGAGAGGAAACTTACGAGCAGAGCCATGATGCATCAAGCACTAAGTGGTCACTAAGTACATATTTCCTCATTTATTAATCTGTTTATTGATTCCGAAGCAGTAAGAGGTTGTTTGTAACAATTATAATCTCGGATTGACAAGTTTTGAAGCACGTAAACTGTTTGTTGACCAGACCAAACACTAGAAGGTGAAGGGACGACGACGTTTCGGTCCGTCCTGGACTATTCTCAAGTCGATTGTGTCATTCTCCCAATCGACTTGAGAATGGTCCAGGGCGGACCGAAACGTCGTCGTCCCTTCACCTTCTAGTGTGTGGTCTGGTCAACTTTCTTCAGCCACGTTATTGTGACTCATCGCCTGCACGTAAGCTGTTTATTAAATACAGACTAAGCCGTCAAGATGGACTGGTTCCGTAAGTGGATATTCAGATATTTGAAGAATCCTGGTCCAGGATAGCAACTTAAAAGATAATTTAAGTTTTCTAAATAATACATAATGCTATAACACATAATTATTAACACAGTAAAGTATTAAAATGCAATTTGCAAATGCGTTCTTATAATTAATTTTGAATACATCTAATATATACTTACGTTTGCTTAAACAAAAGCAATATTACATTACAGTATGGCATAGAAACCCTTTTAAACTTACAGCGGAGGCATCAATGAGTCGTTGCCCGGAGCTACACAAAGAAAGTCTTAAAAATATATTACGATGCTTTTAAAAACAAATTAAGCTTTCAAAAGACTTTAATGCTTGCTTGCTTTCTTACTCTCTCTCTCTCTCTCTCTCTCTCTCTCTCTCTCTCTCTCTCTGTATGTGTGTGTGTCTCTCTCTCTCTCTCTCTCTCTCTCTCTCTCTCTCTCTCTCTCTCTGTATGTGTGTCTCTCTCTCTCTCTCTCTCTCTCTCTCTCTCTCTCTCTCTCTCTCTCTCTCTCTCTCTCTCTCTGTATGTGTCTCTCTCTCTCTCTCTCTCTCTCTCTCTCTCTCTCTCTCTCTCTCTCTCTCTCTCTCTCTCTCTCTCTCTCTCTCTCTGTATGTCTCTCTCTCTCTCTCTCTCTCTCTCTCTCTCTCTCTCTCTCTCTCTCTCTGTATGTCTCTCTCTCTCTCTCTCTCTCTCATTGAACATGATCTTCACCGAGTCCAAACATAGGCAAACAGACCCACAACATATATATACTTGATGTTTTGAGCTCGTGTGAGCTGGTTGCCGACGTCGTGAGAGAAACGAATGAAGGTAGCTGTGATGGAAGGCATAGAAGCAGATTCAAATGAAGATGACGTGGAGAAGGAAAGAAGGAAGATGGGAGATGTAGATGAGCAAAGTTTCTCCTCTTATTCTGTAATTTAAGATGACGTATACACCATAGCGAAGGGTCAATTTGGCTTAACTCAAACAGATAATGAGATTTGAGGGCATGACAGCGCTGGTCTGGTGAGCAGATGAATAATAATAATAATAATAATAATAATAATAATAATAATAATAATAATAATAATAATAAAATCCACTAGGGTTGTGCACAAACCTGCACATGTGTTGAGGCTGGCAATGCCTTGGTCCGGTTCCTTTAGCGTGTCCTCATAGCTTGACCCTCTTAGATCTGGCACTAATCTTGTTGCACGGTCTCAAGGACAGGGATCACTACACGACGGGATTGCAACCTGACACACTGTGATGGGAGAGGAATAGGGATGGATAGGGAGAATAGAGAGTATGAAATAGGAACGAGGGATGGAGGAAGCATAAGGAGGAAAGTAAAAGGAAAGGTAGAGAAAATAGGAAAGCAAGGGAATTGAAAGAAAGGAGATGAGAAAGAAATGAGGAGAGATTAATGAGGGAAGATAGATAAGGGGAAGAGAGAAAACGTGTGGCTAGAGAAAACAGAGAGAAAGAGAAAAGAGGGAGGGTGGGAGGGAGGAGAAAAAAGTGAAAGAAAAATAGAGCCGAGAGAAAGAGAGAGAAGGGAAGAGAGATGAGAGGGAAGAGAGAGCGAGAGCGAGAGAGAGAGAGTGAGAGAAAGAAAGAGAAATATAACAAATGACTAACTTAGTCCAAATGGTCGTTGTCGTCCACTAGAAAATTATTGTCTTTTTATGGCCGCGAGAAAAAATAGGGAGGGACTCATCCGGGGGGAAGAGGGGGGGGGGGGGTAGGGAATGGGAGGGAAGAAGATGGAATGGATGGAAGGGTAAGAAATGAGAAGAGAGAGGAGAGGAGACAAAGCTGGGGTTTCACGACTGCTTGGGAGCACTTGTCTGTATACCTGGATTGTACCTGGATGGGGTTCTGGGAGTTCTTCTACTCCCCAAGCCCGCCCCGATGAGTTATAGTTACCTGTCTATGGCTCGCTCTCTCTTGCTATACACCTGTCTGTGGCTCTTTCTCTTTACATCTGTCTGTAGCTCATTATTTCTCTATACATGGCTATTTATCTGGGTGACTCTGGAAGTCTTTCCGGAACTGCTTGTCTGACTGTGACAGGCATCTGTCTGATTATATACACCTATATATCTCTCTGTCCATAGAAGCCTCTCTGGCTATCCAAACGTTCACAGCAATATCTGTTCTCCTGTCTACGAATATCTTGAAGACTCCCCTCCACCAAAGAGCGACTGTCTATCTCTCTTTCTGTGGCTACGTGTGTGTGTGTGTCCAAATATCTGCCTATACCTGTCTCAGCCTGAGAATCCTTAGAAGAAAACAAGGTCTTAAAATGTTAACTTTCAAAACTCACACGTTTAGTAAAGTGTTACCTGTCGTCCAGGTATTCTAATTAACCTTGTTAATCTACCTCTCCTCACCTTTATCTCACATTATTATCCCACTCTCTGCTTCTCTTCTTTATCTCGAATTATTATCCTTCTCTACGACTTTTTCTGCTGTGTTTCTCATTTATTTACATGCTTCACTCCTTTATATTCTCCACTTTGTCAAGGCATTTCTTTTTAATTATATTTCGCATTTTCTTCCTTCTATTTTCATTCTCTCATTTCCCCCCCCCCCTCAACGTCATCCTTCGCCTCCTCCTTCTTATCATTCTCCTCGTTTTCACATTCCTCCTCCTCTTCCTTTTCCTACTACTGCAACTTCTTTTAACTATCTTGTTTCATTTTTTTTCCAACCTCTCCAATTTCCCTTTTAATCACCCTTTCTTTAATGTCCCTTTGATTTAACGTTTACTAAATTTCCCTTCTCCCTTCCTATCCCATCCTCCCCCTTCCTATCCCTTCGCCCCCCCCCTTTCCTCCCCCTTCCCTTCGGTCGTCTCCTGGCGTGTCGCTCCCTTTTATGGATTTATGACCTGAAAAAAATATGTCGATGGGCGGAGTTATTTGTGCTAGGAGGAGTGAGAGGAGGAGGGAGAGAATATGAGTGAGGAGGGGGAAGAGAAATGGAAAGGGTAAAAGAGGAAAGGCAGTGGAGGAAGAGGTAAGGGAAGGGGATGGAAGAGGTATAATTGGTATCATAAGAGCGGAGGGAGATTGAAAGGAGTTGGCTAAGGAAGGAAGAGAGAGGAGAAAAAAACAGGATAAAAAGAGGTAACAAGAAAACAAAATCCATAGAAAAGAAGAATAGAGAGAGAGAGAGAGAAAGAGAGAGAGAGAGAGAGAGAGAGAGAGAGAGAGAGAGAGAGAGAGAGAGAGAGAGAGAGAGAGAGAGAGACTGACTCAATAAAAAGAGCAGAAACTAGATTAACAAATAGAATAGGGAAGAAGTATGTAAAGAGGAAAAGAAGGAGAGTGTACAAGAGAGGATAAAAATGATGGATTAAACAATTAGGTAAAAATGCTGGCAAAAAACAAGGGAATTCACAAATAGTTAAAGAAAAATAGACAATGAAGAATAGTGATAAAGATAAAGACGAATAAAGAAATGGAAAAGGTCTAATGATAAAGAAATGGACAACCGATGAAAATGGTGCTAAGAATAAACAAATAAATACAACCATTAAACCAGATTAGAAAAAATACAGTAAATAAAATGGGGCAAAATAGAAGCAAAATTATGAAATAGGAAAACGATGGAAGGAATAATAAAAAACGGGAATATACCGAGGAAAATGAAGAAAAAGAATGATTAATGATTAATTAATCATAAATCCAAAGATGAATGATTAATTTGGGGGAACGGTGAAGATTTAAAAAAGGATCTCGGAACAATTAATGCACAGCAGGAAACATACGAGGAAGGAAGAGAGATGGGAGAAGAGAAAGCCACGTAGACGAAAGAGAGAGAAGAGAGTAAAGGGAGGATATGGAATGGGAGCAGAAGGCATGAGGAGATGAATGAGAGAAAAGGAAAAGGGGGTACGAGAAGAAACAGGAAAGAGAAACAATATTAAAGTAACACACAAGACAATGAGCTTTACTAGAAAGAGAAGGGAAGAAAGATGATAAGAGCGAGGATAGAAAAAAAAATAAAAACGAGATTGATTGAATAATTAACAATATAGAAAAGCAGAGAATAGGAGAGGGAAGAGAGAAGGAAAACGAATAGCAGGAAAGAAATGAGAAGTAGAAGGTGAGAGGGTGTGGGAGAGTGTGAGAGGGTGAGAGAGAGTGTGAAAGGGGGAGTGAGAGAGTGAAGAAGTGGGTGAGGGTGAGTGTAAGAGAGTGAGTGAGAGAAAAGGCGAGAGAGTAACATCGAAAGAAACACTGTTAAGATGTGAAAAAAAGAGAGTGGAGGGAGGGCGAGTGTAAGAATGAGAGGATGAGAGAAAGAATGAGAGGGTGAGAGAAAGAGTGAGAGAGTGAGAGAAAGAGTGAGAGGGTGAGAGAAAGAGTGAGAGAGTGAGAGAAAGAGTGAGAGGGTGAGAGAAAGAATGAGAGGGTGATAGAGAGTGAGAGGAAAACTAACTTTAGCACATTCGTAAACATGCAACTTGTCTAATCTCTCCTTTAATATAAATATTTATCCACAACACTTAACTTCATAGCTGAACCATTTGTTAAATTTATGAAAATTAGAACAATTGGCAGGGGAAGAAAGGAAGAAAAAATCCCCGTCATCAAAACAAATTCCTCAAAACAAACCGCGAAGCTGTTCATTGTGATTTATTCCCTGAAAAAAAATCTGGTGATGGCGGGGATTAGGGATTACGAGGAGGGGAATAATTGGGCTCTCACAAGCCTTTCATCAGTCGTTGATGTCGAGAAACTGATTGTGTTTAAGAGGGTGATTAATTTGATTATCTCGGTGAATGGTGGGTAATGTGGCGGGGATAAATGCGGACCCGCAGCTCTGATGTCGTTAACGCAGAGGGAACAAGGGTGAGCCTCTTGCGGGGGGGGGGGAAATCACGAAAATAAAAATTCCCGAGTGTTGGGGAAATTCCCCTTTCCACGAGTAACGTTAGTATTCTCGTAAACAAAATTTTTATGATACGTCATAGCGCTGTTTCGTGCTGGTTCCCCGCTCTTAATATCTGCATGTAAAGAAAGGCATGATGAAGAATTTGGTTAATAAATGCTAGTACGATTTTATTTAATAAAATAAATGTTGTGCTTATCTAGCTATGATGGCGGTGAAATATTCTTTGGTGGTCTCAGATAATGATATCAGGACAGAGCTTCGTTTAAGCCTAACATGTGTTTACTATGTGCCACATTGTGTACGCTATTGAGAAAATTCACACACACACACACACACACACACACACACGGACTATCAAAAGGCAAGAAGAGACAGAATACAAAGTGGAGTTGAAGCACCATTGAGACAACCCGGAATGTGAGCGTTGAGGAATGACTCTTCTGACTCCACTGACTGGCCCGGGGAATGAGCGA
>NC_091213.1:14611038-14801038 GCF_040958095.1 Procambarus clarkii
ACTAATTAAATATAAGTTGTGAGCAAACTGCAAGCAAGCCAAAAGAAAAAAAAATAGATTATATATAATTACATATATTCAAATACATTGATATGACCACGTTTTATTGAAATTATTTACTTTTGTAAGTATGCCCCACTAGCCCTATAATCATAACACGAGGCGTTCTAAATATATTATAGAATACTTAATCATTTAAAGTTTTCTAATAGCGTTACTGCAGTGATGTTCAGTGTTAAGTTGTCATTCTAGTGTCATATGTAATCATCATCAGTAGAACGTTCAATATGGTTCAGCATTCAGAAATGATCCTGCAGTTTTACTACTGAGGCAGACTCCCTAACCTGCTGCATGCTTACAAAAAACATGTGTCTGTCTGCCGTCAGGACGCAGACATCTTCACCCTGATCAGATGCGAAGACATCTTGGAATAATCATACATTTTCTTGTCGGTTTATGTGAAATACAACGTTTGTGTTTGTGTATAGGTATGGTACTCACCCAAATGTGTTTGCAAGGTCGGATCTCGGTTCCTAGTCTCTCCTCGTGTGTGTGTGTCAACAATACAGAAATCATCCTAACATGTTAGGTTCCCTGGTTCACCCAGTGTATATAATTCAATATACCAGGCAGCTCCCAGGGGCTGTGTTTAATTCACGCCGCTTGGCTCACTGTATTGCTCTCAGCTGGGTTAAAAAAAACAAAGACAATTGATGCCGAATGTTGCATTGGAAGGCCAGTGTATTTGTGTGCAAGGGAAGGGGGAGGGAGGAAAAGAGAGAGAGAGAGAGAGAGAGAGAGAGAGAGAGAGAGAGAGAGAGAGAGAGAGAGAGAGAGAGAGAGAGAGAGAGAGAGAGAGAGAGAGAGAGAGCACTTGTCTTGCGAGCTTGCGTGATAAGTTAATCCATTACTCTACAATCCTAAACTTACTTAAGCATGCAAAATGAAATAAAAATAACGTGATATGCAAAAATCATTGTAGCAAGACGCATGTACGAGTCCACCGCCGTACTCCAAAAAAAATTCTAAACATATTTCCAGCACTCGATAGAAATCATACTTACTCATCATCATCATCATCATATAATGGTGCGTAAGTTCGTGCGTCGTTCAGCCCTTGTTCCCCACTGAATAAACGACCCAATTTACCCCTCTCCTTCCTCCCCTCTCCTCGCACGAGATGCAGATGACGTGGGAGATATGGTTGAGGGGAAAGGCTAGGTCTCCGAGGGGAGATGTTGGCTTCTGGGAAGTTCTCTACCTTGGCAAGAACCCAAGAGGACTTGTATTGGCTTGTCCTCACTTGTAGTGTCTTGGCGGACCATGTGACTTTATTCAACCCGAAAGGAGTAGTCTCGTCTTGTAGTGTGTGATCTCGTCTTGTAGTGTATAGTCTCGTAGCGTGTTGAGAAAGCGACACCTCATACAACTTTCTTCAAATCACTCATTTGCGATAAGCTGTTTTTTGCATATGATAAAGGGGTGATTTAATTAAAACATGAAGAAACTTCCTTTTATATCGTGTCGGTCGACCTTTTTTTGTAGCATTAAAACGAATGAAAAACAAGTTGTATTTGGTTAAAGATGAGATATGAACTTGTTAAAATTTATATAGACACAGAAAATGTTGTGGTATTGAGTACTTGGAGCAATTCAAGAGAACGAGAGAGAGAGAGAGAGAGAGAGAGAGAGAGAGAGAGAGAGAGAGAGAGAGAGAGAGAGAGAGAGAGAGAGAGAGAGAGAGAGAGAGAGAAAGAGAGAGAGAGAGAGAGAGAGAGAGAGTGACGGTGACACAGAGGCAGATCAAGGCCTCTTACTCTACCTACGAACATCTCGTTTGACAACCTGAATAATTTGCATAGAGAAAACAGAGCTGTTAGTGTGAGCGAGGTGCACGTGGCTGTTGTCTTAGTCCAATGAGAGAAATCCTTGTTTGGGTAAGGCCATGTGGTTGGCCTTGCCTATCACCGCCTTCCATCACCAGTGTTCCAGCCTTGAGCTCTTTCCTGCGGATTTTGACTTCTTAGCAACTAAAATTATATACAAAAAATTGTCCAGTTGTTCTCTATTTCTCTCAGCTTCTGTCTGGTTGTTCAGTACCTACATTGATTTCTGTCCGTTTTTTTCTCTACCTCCCTGAGGTTCTGTTGGGATTGTTCCCTACCTTCCTTGGTTTCTGTCCTGATGCTCTTTGCTTCAATCTGTTTCCACTGTGATTTCGTTTCATGAGTCTTCTTAAACCACAATTTAAGTTCTTCACACATATTGTCGTTTTACGAATGGTTATTTTCTTCTATCCACTGGTCTTCTTACAGGAGCCTGTGTGTGTGTGTACTCACGTATATGTACTCACCTATATGTGCTTGCAGGATCGAGCATTGACTCTTGGATCCCGCCTTTCTAGCTATCGGTTGTTTACAGCAATGAATTGTGTGTGTGTGTGTGTGTGTGTGTGTGTGTGTGTGTGTGTGTGTGTGTGTGTGTGTGTGTGTGTGTGTGTGTGTGTGTGTGTGTGTGTGTGTGTGTGTGTGTGTGTGAGGGGGGGGCTCCCTGGTGTGCCATACATTTCCTTTATTGTCATGGCACTCTCGTGAGACAAGCGAGGCACGCCGGCTGATTTTTGTAATGGAATTTAGATTAGCTTTATTCAAATCCATGATGGATGGTATGTGGAAACTTGTGATTTTCTCGAGTCATCGAGAGGCGCGAAGCATGACTGAAGAGGGGGGGATGGATTGGGGGGATGGAGAGGGGGGATGGAGAGAGGGGAATGGAGAGGGGAGAAATGGGGGTATTCTCGAAAAGGCAGGGATAAGGAGAAGAGAGGAGGAGGTGGGTAAAGAGAGGGAGGTAAATGTAGTGGGCATAGAGAAGAGGTATGAGGAAAGGTCATGAGGAGGGACTAATGGTAAAAGGGGTAATGGGAAAGAAAGGGGGTAGCGAGAGGGGAAAAAAAGAGTGTGGAAGGGGAGATAAAATATATATTCAACAGTATATATAAAAGGATATTTTACAGAAAACGGGATAAAGGGGGGAAGTGACAAAGCAGATACTAAAGTGTCCACAGAACAATGGATAAAGCGACGGTAGGGGATGTTTGTGGGAGGGAGAGAGTGGGAGGGGGAAGAGATTGCGTGAATGGGATTTAGAAGAGGAAGAGGATAGCAAGGAGAAAAGAGGCCCCTAAGAGGCAGAGGAAGAAAAAGAAACTGAACAAAGAGAGAAAGAAAGAGAGAGAGAGAGAGAGAGAGAGAGAGAGAGAGAGAGAGAGAGAGAGAGAGAGAGAGAGAGAGAGAGAGAGAGAGAGAGAGAGAGAGAGAGAGAGCCAGAAGTGGTGGTAGGAGAGGAAGAAGAGAAAGCCACAGGAAGAGGTGGTGACTGTAGAAGAGATTACCAGAAGCTAAACGGAAATTGGAAAAGCAAGTACCATACATCAGGTGACAGAGACAAACGAGGAAGAGACTTGGTGAGAGGAGGAGACAAGTGAGAGACAAGAATATCGTCAACAAGTTAGGACAAATACATGGATGAGAAGTAGCTGTGGTCAATGATAATGAGAAAAAGAGGAGAGATGAGAAAAAACGTGTAAAGTATAAACAAAAGATGTTTGTGAAACTAAGAATTGTGTGAAAGGACGGTGTGGGGGGGGGGGGGGGGTTGAGGAGAAGGAGAAAGAAGAGGAAGAGAAGAAATGTATAATAGGGAAAGATGGAAGGGAGATAGAAGATAGACAGAAAGATATGAGGGAGTGTGGGAGTTTGAGAATGAAATAAGGGAGGGAAGAGGATGAAAGAAAAATCGCAGGGTAGGAGGAAAGAAGGAAAGGAGAGTGGATGCCTGAAAGGAGGGAGTGAAGAAGAGAGGAAGGAAAAGGGACAATAATAGAGACGAAGAGAGTCGTCAAGAATGATACACGAAACTGCATGGAGACTGAGCAGTGATCGAGGGATTAAGATTGACCGGAAGGAGGAAAAAATGAAGAACAGAAAGATTAAGATATAAAACAGATGATATTCAGACTGGTACAGGCCTACAGGTAGTGTGTACAGCCTGGTACTGGAAGACAGGTAGTGTACATAAATAACTAGTTAACGTTTTACATGTTGTCTCAGTAGAAGCTCCCGAGGGTCGAGTTAAGACTCTGTAAGGCGGAGGATGTCTTCGAAAATGAAATGCATTATCTGTTTTCCTTCCAAGATAATCTCTCCAGGGTGGAATACACATAGTAGATATATTTGTGTTCGCGTTTGCTAAGTTCATTATGCAAATTTGTTCATTAAATCCAAACACTCAAATCCAACCGTGCGTGCATCCACACACTCACACTCGCGCGCGCGCGCACACACACACACACACACAAACGAGGGAATATGGACGACTTTTAGGAAGCTAGAAGAGGATGCTTTTAAAATGCTGTGTATATTATTCCTTCCACAAGGGCCAAAGTGTGCAGCACTGGCCTGGCACCCACTTCTCAACAAGTACAAGAGTAAAAACGGGAAATAACAGTAATGAGAAATCTGAGAGGAAACTGAGTGAGTTGAACCTAATGTCACTTGAAGGAATAATCGAAGAGGAAATCATCCATGCCTACAAAATACTTAATGGAAAGTAGAAAGATAGAATGTTTAGGTTGTGGAATTAACATAAAGAGAGAATCTACATGGAAGCTCGATGGGTCGTCACGAAGGTCAGAAAGTACTAATATAATAAAAGCATTTACAGTGTGCTAGAAAGTAGTAGATAGAGAGAAATTTCTACTAGAAAGTAGAAAGTCTTATCAAAAAGTTTTAAAACCATATATGACAAGGAATGAAAGAATATTAGATCATTGCATAAGACTTCAGACGCTTAGAAAACCCGGTTCCAGAAGCTACAGTTCAATCCTACAAACTGTGCAAGTGGAAACTGTTGAGCAAAAGCTTACTTTTTCCACTAATACAAGTCAGAGAGATATCACGTATTCTTCTGGAGGCAGCAACACGTTCTAACTCCTCCTAGTATCTATTACAAGCCTCAACCTCCTCCTCCTGCCATGTATTTCCAGTCTGAACACAAGGCTGCCTCAGGGACACCCCCTACACGCCCTCCAGGCATGTGCATCAACCTCCCTGACGGGCCCGTAAGTGACTCTCTCACAATCATATTAAAACTGACTTACTGTACCGGGTACCGGAGCTTATATACGAGGGGGCTCTCAGACCCGCGGCATCTCCCTCCCAGACCTGTTTTAAAGGTGATGAAGGTGAACGCTCTCTGTGACGACCGCGTACGACGACGCATGGGGCCGTGTGCGACGACGCATGGGGCCGTGTTTCGACGACGCATGAGGCCGTGTATGACGACACGTCGCCTGTATACCGCAAGGCTTGGCTTGTATACAACGAGGCACCACTCACAGACGACTATCCTCGCCTGTGCGACGACAACTCTCTGCACCAGTACGACGACGCATCGCCTGTATACAATGATACATCTCTCGAATACGACAAAATTCCGCCCACATACGACAACGAACATCCCGTATACAACACAATTCCCGTATATAATAACACAATTACAGTATACGACGATGCATATATCAGTATGTCATCAACGCGTATTACATTATATATTCAGAATATCATTCATATTTCAGTATCTTTGCATATGTCATATCCTATCAATTTATCAATGCACCAGTCTTAACTGAAGGCTGTCCGGGAACTCACAAATATAATATATTCAAAACACCACCCAGTGCCTAAACCTTTATTTCCTGACCCCTCCCAGCCTCTACAGAACCTTTTCTCGGGAGATGAACTTGACATTCTCAAATTACTGGTGCAATGTTAATTACTTAATAACAGCACATGCACCATTAGTCTGCCCTGCAACAATGTGAGTGGAATTCCTCCAACTGGGACCTGTCTGCCTGGCGATTTGTCCATGGCTTCTCGTCCACCTGCTCAGCGAACCTGCAGATCAGAATTTGCTCTCCTTTCCCCCATGCTTGAGGCAATATGCCATCTCCTGTTCCACATCTGTGGCTTTCTCTGGCCCTCCTCATCAACTACTCATTGTACCTTAGTTTTCAAAACCAACTTCTGGCTATAGTTTCAGGTCATGCAGGGCATTGAAGTTACCGTCACCTTCTCATAATTGAGGGAAGCTCTTAGGGGGTTAGGCATATACAGGAGACCCGGTGATGTCTCTGAGGTATCATGCCTACTTCCATACTCAGCTCTTTCCTACACTCATCCGTAAATGCTTCCCACGGCCTCATATTATGAGAGCCTAATTAAATGAATCACATCTATATGGGTCAAGGAAGCAATTAGCTTATTACATTATTTCATAGCAAAATTATTCAGGATTGATTAAACAAATAATGTTTAGTAACAATACCAACGACAAAAAAACACAAAAGGACTCTTCACTCCTGTAGGAGGGCAGCACCGGTGAGCGTCCTACTACTGCGGGGGACACTGTAAAATAGGCAGAATTTATAAGGCTCCTCTTTTGAGCTTTATGGCTTCTTTCTACATAGGGGACAACGTTGGAGAATTCCTTCAGCCTATAATTGGCAGACTTGAAAGTGCTAGTCTCTACAACCGTTACAGGGGGACAGCACCGAACAATCCTCCCCTACTGAAGATATATCAAGAAATTGGATAATAGAGCATCGAGCTGTCTCATGACGAAAACTTGTTACTCACAACACACATGATGACAGATTATTATTGCCAAATGACTTATTGACTTTTAATATACCAAAAACGAGCTGAGTAAACTATTCTCCTCTACAGTATTTAACAACTCATGATAACACTGGTCAACTACCCTTATAAGACTTATGATCAATCAACGATTTAATAAGAAAATGATCTTCCATTCAGGTCACAAGACGTATCTTGTACATTCTACATCCTTATACGGAAAAATCCAATATACCTTTTTTAAGAAAAAATATCAGTATCCCTCTATTATTGAACTGAGAACAACGAAGGTTGATTTGACACGAAAAATTGGGGTGTGGAAGAGAAGGTGAGGAATGGGAGAACAGAGGTCGATAAGGTGGAATAGGGAAGCGGATACGAGTGAGGGGAGAGCAGGAAGGATGTTGTTATCCCTCTCATATATATTCACCATCACAGTCTCCAATGGACGTAGAGAACCTCCCAGTGGTCATCAAGGCAATATTCGGTCAGTTGTCAGACGCTGAGAGGGTCATACCCATACCCTGAGGGCCGTAGGAATAATCATTTCACATGACCTTCCAAACATTAATGACGCTCTCCACCCCTGGCAGCATAGGTTCGAGTCCTTGATAGGTCATTGAGTTTACTGTGGTACATATGTAGCTTGGGGACGATTCAAGCCTTACTCACATACCGGTTGGGTTTGTTAAGACCCCCAGCCTTGAAGAAGAAGATATGCAGCACCTGACGAGATGTGTGGCTTGTATATAATAATAATAATAATAATAATAATAATAATAATATTATATAGCCACTTCAAAAGTAACACACCATAACGTGACGTAGATCAAACAAAATAGTAATTAATGCAGTTTTAATAATGTTACATTTTACTGACGGTGTTTTCCTATGCAGTAGTAACGAGAGGATGACGCCTCTCTCCCCCTCCTAGCCGCTGGGCCAGGCTATCCTCCTCCTCCTAGCCACTGGGCCAGGCTATCCTCCTCCTAGCCACTGGGAACAGGGCGTCAGGATCGGGAGGGAATACTGTTTTGTGAGCTCTTGTCTATCCCTTCGGCCGTGAAAGTGACACGCAGGAATATGAACGACAGTCATGAATATGAATGTGAATGGGGTCATGCATGTGCGTGAATGGCGCGTGTCGGGGAGGTCGTTGCGAAGGGTCGTGGGGAGGGGGGGGAGGTCGTGGTTCGGGTGGAAGGGTCGTGGTGGGCCTGGTAGGATGTTGTGGCCGGAAATCTGGTGGGGAGTCGTGTTGTGTAGGGGTCGTGGTATGTGGGGGTCGTGGTAGCGGGTCGTTGTTGGTGGTCGTGGTGGGGTGGTGGTAGGAGAGGCGGGTTTATGTGTGGGGGGGGGGGAGATCCTGCTGGGGCACTGTGTGGTGAAGGGTCGTGGTGAAGGGTCGAGGTGAAGGGTCGAGGTGAAGGGTCGTGGTGAAAGATCGTGGTGATCGTGGCTCATTGACAGTCTCAGTATAGATTAGTACCCAATACTTTTATTTAATATTTCACGTGAAGTCTCAAAAGGGTAAGATATATTGTAGGGATAAAATGCTTTCATATATTTAAACGCAAATGTTCGTCTATGGTTAACGACCAGATACATGGCGCTAGACTATCCCAACTTTGTTGAGTGACTGTTAAAGTGACCAACAGGCAGGTCGGGGTCGGCTCCATTACCCCCCATTGAAGGGGTTCGGCCCCATTACCCCCCATTTTTAAATTGAGTTTGCCCATTTATCACAAACTTTCAGAGTCTACCCGGACACCTCCGAGTACCCCATTTTGTAAGAAAATAATAAAAATGAAGCAATTAAAAAATGCTTTATTAAACCAGTAAGTAAAAAATGAAATAGAAAAGGCTGGGAAGCAGTCATACACATTTTCGATTCAGGTGGAGAGTTTTCGTCGTCTAGTGAATAGGAATCTTTCCATGAAAAATGTAATATGAAGGCAAAAAGGAGAGCTTTACTGTTGGGGCAACATACACTAAGATACACATATAATGGGTGAGTAGTAATGAATGGGTGAGTACTAACAACAAATGGGTTGGTACTGACAATGAATGGACGAGCACTGATGGCGAGTAATGGTACAATGGAAAATGAAGAGGGAAGGAGATGTAACTATTCTAGAAGGGGAAAGGGGAAGGAGGAAAATATAGGGTTATTGGAAAATGTTAAGTAGATATGGCCAACCAGAAAAGGTTAAAGAGGAAAGAGAAAGTAAGCTACAAGTGATGACAGTTGGGTAGTGTTTGAGCCCATTATTAGGAACCCAAGAGCTAAAGTACTACAGGAAGTCCTATAAGTACATCAATAGAACCCAAGAACTGAAACCCATTTTCTAAATTAATGCCTAAACCTTATTAAAGAACAAATAACCGTTGCATACATTTTGCATATACAATTATAACAGTTTGCAAATTGTGCAATATTGCGGGTCAACATTGCACAACAATGGTGCAAGATACTACGCCCATGACCCCTTACTCCCTGCCTACTGCAATGTTCAGAGGGATTGTCTGCAGTCTGCAACATGATGTGCGCGTTGAAAAAGTCATATTGGTTGGGTCAATACTCTGCTTCCATGTGGCAAAAGTCTTCTCCCTACCGGCTAGTGTGGGAAATAGTGACTACTTCACTATTGGCTATTGTGGGGGGACATAGTGTCCCCACCACCGGCCATATTCCCCAGGTGGCCAGTCCCCCACCACCGGCCACACACCCCAGGTGGCCAGTCCCCCACCACCGGCCACACACCCCAGGTGGCCAGTCCCCCACCACCGGCCACACACCCCAGGTGGCCAGTCCCCCACCACCGGCCACACACCCCAGGTGGCCACATGGGGAAAAATCAGAGTTTAGCGTCTTAGAGAAAGGCAGCGTTTCCCCCTTCCTCGGCGTCACACTCCGTGATTCACAATAAGCAGTAAAAACCTGCTGGATGCTGGCCTGTCTAAGTGATGGGGCGCAAGTGTGTTTATTCCCGGGAAGGGGCGAGGGGGGGGGGGAAGAATGACAAGGGGCGAGGGGGGGGGGGGAAGAATGAGAAGGGGCGAGGGGGGAGAGGAATGGGAAGAAGCGATGAGAAGAATAGGCATGAGAAATAGAGAATAATAATATGAATAAGAATAGAGAGTATAAAAATGTCAATGAGAAGGGAGAAGAATGTGAATATAAATTAGAAGAAATGCCAGAAAACTAGATAAAAAAGAGATAGGTGTTAAATTATAAAGAAGGTAGAGAGATAAGTAAGTAAATAAGTAAATGAGAGAAGCAGTGGCGACAGCGATGGTCAGTGAGAAAGTGGAATAATTAAGAACAATAAGAGATGTCATTGCCACTAATTTAAACTCTAATCTCAACACTTTTCATACCTATATTAAATCCTAATTAATCCTCATTTTATATCGTTCTTTAATATTTTTATCTTGTTCTCTTTTCTCGTCCTCTGCCTCTTCCTTACATTCGTGTTGCCAACTGTTTTCTTACTCCCTATTCTCTAATTCTCTTTTGTAAATCTTCTCTGAATGTTTTTTCTCTTCTCTGTCTTCATTGTGTCATCTTCTGAAACATCTATAATTCCTATTGCGTCGTTCTGAAAAGTTCCTTCTTTTCCTTCATCGAAAATATTTTTCCATGTTCTTTTCCTTCTCTGAGTTTTTCATATTCTGGCGCTTCCATTTTTGGCTTTCCTGTTTTCCCCTTGTCTTTTCCTTCATCCCCCCTTTCTTCCTGTCTCCTATCTCTTGTGTCCCTCTATCTCCTTCCGTCTCCCTCTGCCTCTCGCCCTTGTCAGCTCCTTACGTCAATTCTCCCCTTCACCGGCCACGCCCCCTTCTTTATCTCTCATTTCCCCTCTCCGCCCATACTCTTTCCCTTATTTTTTCCCTAATACTCTCACCCAGGAGTTCCCCCTTCCGAAGGAGTTTCCCCGTCACCCAAGAGTCCCCTTCACCCAAGAGTTTCCCCGTCACCCAAGAGTCCCCTCCTGGCCCTAGAGTCCCCCTTCACCCAAGAGTCCCTCCCTTACCTAAGAGTTCCCCTAACCCAAGAGTTTCCCCGTCACCCAAGAGTCCCCTCCTCACCCAAGAGTCCTCCTCACCCAAGAGTCCCCCTAACCCATGAGTCTCCCCTCACCCAAGAGTCCCCCTCTCACCCAAGAGTCCCCCTCTCACCCAAGAGTCCCTCTAACCCATGAGTCTCCCCTCACCCAAGAGTCCCCCTCTCACCCAAGAGTCCCCCTCTGACCCCTTCTGCGACATGTGATTTTTCTCTATCAGTCATTTCCCACAACCAACCCTCTCCTCTGCTTCACCGCTCTCGTTTCCCTTCCGAATTTATCCCTTTACCCATTCCCCCATTTCCCTTTCCCCATCTCTCCTTTCCCCTCTCACCCATTTCCCCCAGCTCACCTTTTCCCCAATCTTTCCCACATCTCCTTTATTGCCTCATCACTCCTTCCATCCCCCACAATCCATCTCCCCTTTCTGCAATCGTCGCTTTCACAAATCCCTTTCCCCCTAATCTCCCCTTTCTCCATCTCCCCGTCCCATACCTCCCCTTCTCTCAAGCATCCTTCCCCCCCTCCCTCCCTCTCTCTTCCCCTCTCCGCCACAGGCACTCAGATTAAGCCACTAAGAACCCGGTCACCGTGATTACTAGGTCGGCAGCATCACCAGACCCCCACCCCCCTTCACCCCTCTTTAAATCCCTTTCATCCCCTCGTACCAGCTCCCCCCCCACCTCCAAGACCCATTATTCCCCTACGAGCCCCCTCTACAACTCCCATCACATATACCCTTTCACATCGCCACCCCGTCAGAATCTGGATCCTTTTCTCTCCAACGATCGACAATTAGAGCGTTCTTAGATTTCAATCAACAGCAAATGTGGAAACTGGTCGCTGTGAAGGAGAGGGGTGAGGGAGAGAGGGGTGAGAGGGAAAACAATCACAGCAGTGAAGGAGAGAATCACAAGAATGGATAAGATAATCACAGGAGTAGAGGAGATATCCACAGGAGTAGAGGCTCGAGGGCGCGCTTATAAAAGCTAGAAGAGATGTTTACAGCTATGTAAAATTACTAACAAGGAAGGCAAAGCATGGTCAGACTCCCTTTCCAGCTGATTATCTCCCTTCTCACCCTCCCTTTATACCCCCTTTCTCCTTGCCTTCTTCCCTCTTTTTTTCCTCACATATTTGCTGTATGCAAGATGGCTCTCCCTGCTGTAGGAGCGCCAATCTCAGCCAGTGTTCTGAAAGGTCTGTCAGACGGTACTTCTGGCTTTTGATCCCAGATTCACTCTTACCGAATTGTTATTGTCTTAGGAAAGTGACTCGTTGCTCAGTGTCACTCTGTCGTCTCCAAGGTGTGTCCAGCGTTCACGGTTGTATTTGTCCAACGTACACGACTATATGTGTCCAGTCAAGGTATTCACGTATTGACACAATAACTCACACTAGGACACACTGACAAGCACCGGAACACTGACACCAACACTGATTCTAGCTTTGAAGACATAAAAATACACTGTTTACTTTCTAAAATGTAATTCTTGTCTTAAAGAGTGTTTTGTATAAAGTTTCATGTTCATATAAGACATGTGAGCTTCAGAAGCATTAACTGCTCTCTCTCTCTCTCTCTCTAGTTCCATTTGACTGCTGGTAATTCCTATTTATTATATAAAGCTATTCATGACAAATAGTTCTATATTCAATTAAGGAAAATATTAAATATTCCTTCATATAGAATCAAAATGCAGAATATTCCCAAAATACTAGAAATCTACATGTTAGGATTCAGCGGTTCCGTAGCCAGAGCCAAGTGAAACATAATAATCAAACTATATCGTAGTCTCTCTCTTGGTGTCTTAAGGCCATCTGCCCCAGGAGTGAAGTTTGTACATCCATTAAAAGTTGTGGAGCGGCTGGCGAAGTTAGCAGGAGTTCGTAGGCCATGTTTTCTTGATAAGCGCCGCGGGCCAGACTTGCTGTTCCTTCTTGACTGTCTCAGTTCACCTCCTTGTAGGTCCTCTTTCCTGGTCCTTCTTGACTGTCTCAGTTCACCTCCTTGTAGGTCCTCTTTCCTGGTCCTTCTTGACTGTCTCAGTTCACCTCCTTGTAGATCCTCTTTCCTGGTCCTTCTTGGCTGTCTCAGTTCACCTCCTTGTAGGTCCTCTTTCCTGGTCCTTCTTGACTGTCTCAGTTCACCTCCTTGTAGGTCCTCTTTCCTGGTCCTTCTTGGCTGTCTCAGTTCACCTCCTTGTAGATCCTCTTTCCTGGTCCTTCTTGGCTGTCTCAGTTCACCTCCTTGTAGGTCCTCTTTCCTGGTCCTTCTTGGCTGTCTCAGTTCACCTCCTTGTAGATCCTCTTTCCTGGTCCTCCTCGACTGTCTCAATCCACCTTGTCTCAAGTTCTTTTATGGTTGTATCAGTCCTCCTTGTTTATCTGTTTCTCTGGTCTTCCTTCGTTGCTCTATTCATCCTTTTCGATCTTCTTCTGTGGCCCTCCCCTCTTCTTGATGCTCTTCTCTGGTCCTCCTCGACTATTTCAATAAACCTACTTTATCCTTTTCTTCGTTTCTCTTTCGCTCTCTTGGTCATATATTTTTTAGCCTCTTGAATAGTCCTTCTTCTTGATTTTCTTCAGTGGTACTTCTTACCGTTACTCTTCAGTGGTACTTCTTACCGTTCCTCTTCTCTGGTCTTCTTCAACTCTCTCAATCCAGCTTCATGAGCTCTCCACTCTGGTCCTCCTTGGCTGTTTTAATCCACCTTATTTAGCCTTTCCTCTTCTCCTCCTTCGCTACCTTAATCATCCTTTCTTCCCTCTTCATTTGTTCTGCTTCTTCGGTCCTCTGTTGGCTAGAATCTTTCACTTTTTATGCTCTTCGTTGGACTTCAATCTTCACTTTGATGTGTGATGTTCTTCACTATAATGTGTGATGTTTTCACTATGACATGTGATGTTCTTCACTATGATGTGTGGTGTTCTTCACTTTGATGTAAATACGGAATGACTAAAACGCTGAATGACTAAGAGGGAACAGTGCCCAACCCCATGAACCATCGGGGATCAAACGCCGACCCTACAAGATACAAGGGCCGTCGTTCTACCGACCTGCCCAAGGGGTTGAACTAACGTTGTTGTAGAGTGTCGAAAACACATTAAACTAACCAACTCCGACCAGTCAACAAGTCAGAAACTTACACGTAAGTTTAAAGGAGTCAATATTTGGCTTACGCAACACACAACCAACTGGCTAGACGAGTCTTCTATACGGCGAAAAACACGATTTTTCTAACGTATAAATAATTATTTATTAATTTTATACTAAATGGAGGTATCTGGCGGGGGCTTTGGTTTCTGGGCCCTCGCCCCATCTCCACCTCCCCATGGGGAGTGGGCCACACCCTTCCCCATGATGATGGACCCCACGTTCTTCCCCACAATAGGGGGCCACACCCTACTCACACCAAGGGACCTCAGTGGCCCCCCTCTGGTGCTGGCAGGGCGTGATGTGTGGGTTGTTTGTCGAGTTTTCATCACTTACGGAACCTCCAACCCGCTTAACGTAATGGTAATGAGAAAGGGATTAAACGATGGGGAGGACATCGGTTGGGAGGGGGTTGGGGGGAGGGGATCGCAGGATGTGAACCAGGTGAAGGAAGGGTGTGGGGGGAGAATGAAGAGTAGAAGAGTGAAGGAAGGATGTATGAAGCACGGGTGTAGAAATGAATGAAACATAAGCACACACATGAATAAAAGTGTGAAGGAATAACGCAACAAGAAAACCAAATAAAGTTTAATGTGAAGTGTGATGTAACAGGAAAAATAGTGTGCACAGAAGTACAACCTCCCCCCCCTCTACAGTCAGCACCAATTCATATCGACCCAAACTCACTCATACAGATGTCTAACCTACTCTTGAAACAATCCAGGTATCTCACGTTTATTATTTTTCCTGGAAATCTGTTCCAGAAATGAAATCTGTTCCAGAAGTCCAATATTTACCCAGGTCTTATATCCAGTGTTTCGTATTCTATTTTGTGTTGAAATAATTAATATATATATGTATGTATATATATATATATATATATATATATATATATATATATATATATATATATATATATTGGTATACGCTGTGATTCACTTGTATACGTCGGTCATGTCACCTCTTCGTCACTCAAGAGAATGTAAATTAGGGGTTTCTAATCTCTGTAAATGGAGGTTTCTAATTCTTCTGTCGTGTTTATAGGAGTTCAAGTACAAAGGGAAAGTTGCAAATGGAATTCCCATTAACACGAAACAAAATATATTAAGTAAAGTAGCGGATCTACAAAAGGGAAGAATGATAGAAGGGATGGAGATCAGGAGAAGGAAGAAGATAAAAAAATAGTGGTAAAAGAGAAAGAAGTAACGAGGTAAGAGGCGGAGGAGAGGAGATAAAAAGTGGATTAGACCAGGTAAGAGAACAACTAACGAATAAAAAAGGGCAGAAGAGAGGTAGTTATCACGATAAGATTAGCAGCATTTCCACTTTTTTGCTTCTGTTAAAATAATAATAATAATAATAATAAATATAGAAATATATTAATTGAAACTAAATATGATTTTTGTATTATATTTTAATGCAGATATAAATTGTTATTTAACATTAAATTATTAAGGCAAACTGAAGGAAAATTGATTGAAGTTAAGCAGAAATACTCCGCTGGAAGCCTAAGGTGGTTGAATTTTACGAAAAAAATCAATAACATCAGGAAATTTAAAAATGGAGGCCATTAAAATAAATTAATGAGGGGGAGCGGAATGAGTGTAGTAATAAAAAAGTATTTAATAGCTTCACAGTGACTGAAGGGTGAGGAAAGGTATGAAGGAATGAGAGAGAGAGAGAGAGAGAGAGAGAGAGAGAGAGAGAGAGAGAGAGAGAGAGAGAGAGAGAGTGTGAGAATGGTGAGATTTTCTTACTCTGTCTCCTATTCCTTATCTCTATTATTCCCTTTTATCTTTCTCTTCTTCTCTCTCTTTTGTCACATACATTCCCACAACTGCTCATCAGAGCTGCATCTTCGTCTCAGATGAAAAAATCTTTAATCTCTAAAAGCCAGAAGTTTGTCAAACACTCATGCAGCTTATAGAAGAAAATGACTCGCCCAGGACAGCAATTTCGCAATGTTATCATAGCAAATTGTCATAAACGTCAGTGTTTTTTGTAGAATAGATTGAAATAAATACTCTTAGAGCATGTCAGCATACGCGGAGATGCTGCATCATGCTCCAGAGGATGCTTCCTGCACACAACATGAGGCCCAGAGTCGCGTTTATTACGTCTCGACAAACACATAAACAGGGGTTTGTCCATATTTTCAATGCCCCCAAATATGTTTGGATTGTTTATAATGTTTTAAGACTTTTCACAAAATTAAAACAAAAATCAAAGATAATTTCAAAATACGAATTATCACTTGTAGAGGAAACGAAAGAAAAAGGAAAATCTATCTTCTTTTTCTCCCTGCTTGTTCATCGCCTCTTGCAGGAACGTTGATGCTCCGTCAATAGGATAAGATCCACAAAGCACTTACGAGATATGATCTCGTAAGTGAACTCGTAAGTGTTTGTATATAGTAAACATTTGTATATACGTTTGAATTTAGTAAACATTTGTATATAAACATTTGAATAAACAAGAGTAAACATTTACTCTTTTAACATTGAATTCCATTCAAATGAGCGTATAAACAGCCTAACAGGAATGTAACAATGGTTCACTCGAAAGGAAACGGTTTGAGATGCTACACACCAAGAGGTCAAAGGCTGTGTGCCCTACACAAAACAATCCCTCGGTTACTAAAATCTATACAAGGCCTAACCCAGAGACCTATCCCAAACAAGAGAGCTGTCGATGGAAAAAGTTAGCGTAGCTGTCCTCATAATACAGCCAGTCTTCGCTCCCCTATTATGTAAATTAGGAGTAATCCAGGACGAAGGGCAGGAACCTGGCCACCAGCTGAGCTCTCGAGAGGAAACAACCCAGCCAGTCTCCCTACAACCGCCTGCGAAGGTACTTTGGAAATGGGTAGAAATAGGGAGGAAATAGGGTGTGTGTGTGGGAGGTGGGGGGGGGGGAAGGGAGAAGAAACATTGTGTAATGGAAGAACTCAATTTCTTCTCGTTCATGGCTCTGTTATTTGTTCAGGGAGACACCGTCTTGAGTCCCCCTGGAGGCGCTGATGCAACATCTTCACTCTTGGGGCATCTCTGTTGCAATCTTGGTCTCTTCTCTAGTCCCCTTCCCCCTCTCATCTATATCCCTGGGCCCCACCGGCTATTTCCCCCCCCCTCCTGCTCTCCCTTTCCAATTTATTCCTTCTCACTCTCCCTCTCTCCCTCTTTTCCCTCTCATTCCCCATCTCTTCATTTCCACTATTTCCTACCTCTCTCCACCTTCCTCTCCCTCTCTACATCCTTCTACATATCTTTCACTAATTCCCTTTCTTCTATCACTCTTCGCTATTCCCTTTGTCTCACCCTCAAGGCCAAGCGATGCTACTTACATTCACCTAAAGGGGTTTTCCAAGACTCCTTTACTTACCTATTAGTGACTACAGGTAAGTGACTATAGTAGTGACTTAGTAGTCACTAAGTAACTAGTGACTATATCGTATACGCGAAAATCCTTCGCGTATACGATAACTTGACAATAAAGATTAACGTGATTTAGATAATCAGTTTAAGCCCACTGGTCCTAATACTCGAGCCGCTCTTCGCCTTGAGAGACACTAAACATGCCTCAGTGACATCTCCACCTGGCTTCTGCTAACTGGAAAATTCTTCATATCGTTCGCTTTCAGAGAGTTCTGTGCTTTTATTTGACCATCTCCAACTTCTGATTGTACTTTTGTGGATATTTTCAGGGCAAACAGTCGTGACTCTCTGTGATATTTCCAGTATCCACAAGAGATCTGTGGGTCACGGGTGTGGTGTTTGTGTGTTACTGAGGAAGTCTTGGTTGTAGGGTTGATGTAAAGTCATGACTTGGTTACTGACTTTAATACTTAATATGATTACATGACTAGTAGCTACCAAGCTTGGCGGGCGTCCTGTACGCTCTATTGTTTACCTTCTCTCTCTGGCGTCTCAGCCGCCGCACATAGAAAACGGATGGTACCATTTTCTGTGAACATGACAACGGGGATGACGAACTTTTGTTTTCCCTTTTTCCAGGTGAGGATTTAACATTGTGTACGTGTCTCCATCTCCTGAAGCTGCTGCCTTCCAGCAATACTGACTTCGTAACGCAGAAATACATAAAATTAAATTGTTTGTATATATTAAACATTGTTTATACCACTACACATAATTCCTGAAGGGACTGATGATATATATTATACTGATAATATATATTACTCATCTGATACATATATTACCTGATCAGTGTTATGTCATAGTGTGTTTTCCTGAGGTGATCGAAAACGTGGGTTCGATCCCGCCTTTCATCATTATTTTCTCATCAAGTGTTATCATACTGGTTGAGTTATGAACGTAAAAACATATGAACATCAGCACATAAAGAACTGAGGAGAACTGCAGATGCCCTATTGAACCATACGACGCAACAATTGAGCAATTCCACGTTTGTTATATTACCTGATAATCTGTTCCGCATACCAACACCTCTGTTTCCAAACTAATATTTGCCTGGGTCTTTCATGGATCAAAAGTTATCCAATTGAATTTATATTCTATGTTTCCAGTTGCATTCTGTGTCGATAAATTGAAGCCCCTTAATATTACTTTGTTTGATTATTTAAACCTTTTATATACATCAATCATGACTGGATTTCAGTCATGACTTTCATGAAGTCCAATATTTATGTACAGAGAGAGAGAGAGAGAGAGAGAGAGAGAGAGAGAGAGAGAGAGAGAGAGAGAGAGAGAGAGAGAGAGAGAGAGAGAGAGAGAGAGAGAGAGAGAGATAGAGAGAGAGAGAGAGAGATACCATCATGTAGCAGCCTTCAGAGAGCTCGAGTGTGACCCCAAAGAGATAAAGAGGACAGTGGAAGAAAAGCCATCAGCTGCCTCGCTGACTTCTGGACCCAGAGTCTTGTGTGTTCCCCAAGAGCTTATCACGGGCCGTCTTGGCTTCCCTAACGATAAATGACTTGGTAAATTTGATTCTGCCAGAAGATTGTCTTCAAACAATTTTATGTTTCAAGGAATGTAACGATAGTTTAGATTATAAAATGGAGTCGACGATATATCGTCGACTTATCCTTTGGAAACATAAAAATTCTTTAAAACTGGCTATTAATACTTTGTGTTATCAGTTAATGCTTGGGCTAGATAGGTTACCCAGCTGTGCTCAGGTCTTCCCCACACACTTTCACCATCTTTTCCCTGCATATACCCTCCCTGTTTCTCTTCATCATCCCCGTCTCTCCACATTTCTGTAAAAATTTTGGTTCACATCATCTTCATTACTGTAACTGTTTTCACACTATCTACAAGCCTCCCCCCTCTCATACACCCGCTTGAAGTCCTCCCGGATATCTGAGTTTACCTGAAAGCCACTATCACTATAGTGGTCTCGACGAGGACAGGAAGTCAGCGGCTTACCAAAGGTCTTTCCACTTGTCCTGATAATTTTATCGAGTTGGATTTTGAATTTCTGCAGTGTTTTGTCTTTTACGGCTTCAGCAGGTAGGTAGTTCCATGGGTTTATAACGATATGGGTGAAGAAATATATATTGTTTCCTGTCATACATTGTGGCTTCTTGAACTTGAAACCATTGCTTCTTGTTTGTGTTACATATTGACTTTTAAAGAAGTGATCTTGATCAACATTCTCCAAATTGTTTAGTATTAGTTCTTTATCAGATCTGGCTATCCAGATCTGATGGTTAGCCCTATGGCCATTGACTGTTCCTGGTATGAGAGTCGACTTAGTTCTGGGATGATTTTTGTTGTCTGGTGTTGAACTTTCTCCAGTACAGGTATATCTTTCTGAACAAGATAAAATCTCCATTCTTGGATACAATAATCCAAGTGGGGATGCATCGGAGATTCTTTAGTTTAATAACCACCATCTTTTCCTTGAGATCAAAAGTTTGTTTGAGTATTTCCCATCTCCTCTCAGCAAACACGCATCCTTGTAGCATATCCTTCCTCCCAGCACACACACACACGATTTTCCGCCGCCTCCTACCTCCCAACACACACATACACACACTCCCTTTCCTATCTCCACTCTCCCTGCAAATGAAGACCTTTCCTCCACATTTTCTCTCCCTGCTCACACATGTCCTCTCCTTGTTTTCCTTTCTCCCTACTCACACACACCCACTTCCCCCATCTCTTTTCTTGCTCACACACTCACCATTACCCTTTCTGTGCCTTTCCATGCTCACACCCACCCTTTCCCACACTCTCCCAGTTCTCACATGCCATTTCTCCATCTCCATTCTTCTTGTTCTCACACACGCCCATCCCCTATCATCTTAATTAAAATGTTGCACCCCTGAATGCAAATCTGTTATAAGAACACACATGTTTATTTAAACTAATGCTAAAGTCTATGGACTCGGGGCAGAGAGTTTCACATCAACAGCCTTCGTACACAGAGGTACTGGGACCATGCCTCCATACAGGAAGGCACTGGGTCTACTGTGACCCACCTATGACACTCCCAATTAACTCAACAGTAATCCTACAAATTTTAATGAAACTAGCCCCAAGCGTCTGACCGCCAACCTCATACAGACTAACAAACACACTTTTATACTGACATGTGAAAATCTTTATTTAGTGTTTATATTACTTTACTTTGAATAATATCTGTCATTCTCATTCGTCGTTTTTTTCTCTTCAATTTCTACTTATTTCATTTATTATTCCTTATTGTTTCATTCAATAAGGAATGATATTCTTTGTCAATAGTTTGTCATCTATTGTTTCTCATTTCCTTCTCACTCTTCGATAGTATTCATAATTCCTCGTCCTTTAGGTGGTTACTTAAAGGTCATTAAGCTCCATAATATTATCTCGGCAGTAGACGGCGGTAAACCTAAGTATTCTCCCATCTCTTTTTTTCAGAAGACTAAGGTAA
The DNA here is from genome assembly GCF_040958095.1 of Procambarus clarkii. Taxonomy (NCBI): domain Eukaryota; kingdom Metazoa; phylum Arthropoda; class Malacostraca; order Decapoda; family Cambaridae; genus Procambarus; species Procambarus clarkii. The sequence goes on from NC_091213.1 coordinate 14,631,852, forward strand.
ACCCTTCTTCCCTTTGTCAGCAGACCAAGGTAAACCCAATAATATTTCCCCCTCCCATTGGCAGCAAGGTAAACCCCAAGAGGAATCTCCCTCCTCCCTCTCAACCCAAACTTCCCGGATGCTGGAATTCGAGAGAGAAAATACCTGAGGTATTCTCCCATCTGCTCTTCATCTTGGCTCTTGCCTTCTCTCCCTTCCCATTGTTCCTCCTCCTCCTGTTCTCTGTAATGCTTACATATATCTTTAAGTGTTCCCTATCTATAGGTCTCCTCACAGGGACATGAGGCGTTTATGTTTTAAAACTCAACACATACTCTCAATTATGTCTAATTATTTCTTTGTCTCTAGCTCTATCCACTCGTTCCTTATCACTTTCCTCTTGTCTAGTCTTATTTTATTGTCTCTTTATCTTACCTCATTCTTAGTTTTAGAGATTCTTTCATTATATTTACCTCTTTAGTACTGTTAGACGCATCTTCCTTTTCGTTACATCTACATCTCATTTTCTTTTAGATCCTTAAGGATAGCATTTTACATATTTCGTATTTCTTAGCGTTGACCCTCCTCCTTTTTTCCTTTCATATTCGTTTGTTACTCTTCTTATAATTTCCTTTAATCCTCCTTTCTTTGTCCTCAATGCTGACTCTTATGTTCTACTCTTCACACATGATTTCCTTCGATTCCTTTCAATTGTGCTTATTCCTCTATTTTTTCTTCTGCATTTGATCCTCGATTCCTGTACATTCCCACTTGATCCTCGATTCCTGTGCATTCCCACTTGTTCCTGTTCCTTTTCCCTTTACGCGTATTCGTCTGTTCCTTATCGTTTCTCTCTTACATCCTTCCCCTACCTCTCGACTTCCTGCCCTGGTGGCCTCCCCTCTTGAGGAGACAACTTGACACTCGAGAATTCCCTCCGGTTCCCATGTTAGGACAGCTAAGTGGCTCCCCCGCACACCTGAGTCCTCGACCTGGCCTTTTCTCTCTCTCTCTCTCTCTGTCTGTTTGTCTCTCTGTCTCTGTCTCTCTCTCTGTGTCTTTTTCCCCATTTTGACGTGTTGTGTGGCCTCCATCTGTGCAGTTACCGATCTTAATAGGGATTTCTTTTCTTCTGGTATCGCGCGCGACGTTCCTTCAACGAGTACTCCAAGATCCTCAATAGAACGGAATTGGGAAACTGGATCTGATATATTGTGTATTATTATTTCTTCGTGATGTTTATTAAAACATGATTTTAAAAGTCAAACCTTGGAAACACTTGCAGGACTTACCACACACATATACACTACCCACACCACACACACACACATACACAACTCACACCACACACATACACCACCCACACCACACAACACCCATACGCACGGTTTGGACAGAAATTCAATATCTCCTCAGCCATAAAATTTGAATCATGTGTCCCAGTGCATATTTAAAGGGGTGTTCCAATCCTGGTTCTGGGGTAATTAAGGAATAAGCCTTGACATTAAATTCCGAATTAAAGAATTTTATAATAAACCAGTTAAAACTATATTATATATATATATATATATATATATATATATATATATATATATATATATATATATATATATATATATATATATCACAGCCTCTCTTCTCACTGCAGAAACACTAATACCTCAGTTCTTCATTTAAATATAGTGTAGTACTCAGTTATTTTACAACAGCCCAGCAGGTAAGGCAACATTCAGGACTTAAGGATCGAATTTCAAGTTAACTTATTTTTTGGGTATGTAGTCAATAGTGAATATCGGGTTGGCAAGTGCATCTGCTTCATCTTGGCTGGGTAGTTCCCAGCCAAGATGAAGCTGGGAAATCCGTGAAATTATCGATCCGTGTGTGTGAGTTCACACAGAACTTGGTAATGATCCAGGACGGACCGAAACGTCGTCTTGTTTTCATCTTCTGATGTTTGGTTTGGTCATCACACACTTGTTAGTATTGTTGATGACTGATATACTATTGATGGGGACACTGGAATAACGGGAACAAGAAGCCTGTTGGAATTTTTTGGGGTGCCCAAATTAAGAGCGAGGCACCCCCCATTCAGTTACTGGTTGGGGGGTATCGACTCTGTCACCCATACAGTTACTGGCTAGATGGAACGGTTTTATAACTATACATAATTCACTAATTATTTTTGACGGTCTCTGTGAGGTAAAATATTACAAGTTAAATAAAATTTTACATTGAGTACGGAAATAGGGTTAATGTTTAAGCTTTGCCTGAGTTGGACTTGGCACTTACTTTTTAATCTCCATTTGTTTCTCTACTTTTGCCTCTTCTGTCGTTTTTATCGTTTCTTGCTGACTGCCTCTATTATTGTCCTCTCCTCTTTCTTCCTTATTCTTCACTTCTGCCTCTCCTCCCTGCCTTTTGTTGCCTTCTTCATGCTTCCCTCTATTTATTTTTACTCAATATTCCTACTGTTGTCTAATCCTTGTACTTTGTTAGTTTCTTAGTTACGCTTAGTTTTTACCAACGAAATCTCTCTCTCTCTCTCTCTCTCTCTCTCTCTCTCTCTCTCTCTCTCTCTCTCTCTCTCTCTTCCCGGTTGCCTTTCACTTAAGCGGTTTTTACTGCTTATTGTGAATCACGGAGTGTGACGCCGAGGAAGGGGGCGACGCTGCCTTTCTCTAAGACGCTAAACCCTGATTTTCCCCGTCACTGTGGCCACCTGGGGTGTGTGGCCGGTGGTGGGGGACTGGCCACCTGGGGTGTGTGGCCGGTGGTGGGGGACTATGGCCACCTGGGGTGTGTGGCCGGTGGTGGGGAGTCTGTGGCCACCTGGGGTGTTTAGAGGCCACATTACGGGTAATATTGGGACGTAATGCCGTGTGTACAGTGCTTGTGGCTAGCAGATAGATGGGAGGAAAGGAGAAGATAAGGGGAAGAGGGAGATATGGGGGAAGGCGTTTCACTATTTCCAGTCCTCGAGGCACACTTACCTATTATCATCCAGTATTGTCAACCCCCGCCCCACACACGCCTTCAATCCTCTCTACGTTATTTTACTGTAATCTTCATCCACAACTTCAGTCCCTACTTATGCAGTCCCCTCACACTCTACTTCAATCCACCTAATTCCACCTATTACACTTTCAATCTACTTCCGCTCATTCAATTCCCCTACTCCTTCAATGGCTCCTTTCCCCATCCATTGTTTAAATCCCCTCACTACTTCAATCCCCTTCTCTTCCTGTAATCCACCACGTCCTTCAATCCACACTTTTCCTGCGAACCCTCCACTTCATGAATCCACCTTCCACTCCTCCAATCCTCCCCGTACTTTTACAATCCCCCATTAATCCATCAATCCCTACACAATCTTTCAACCTCCTCTTCTCTTTAGGCATCCCTCCACCCAATCATCTACACACTCACAGGACCGTCTTCACACACACGATCTGCTGTGTGTTAATATCTCGTCGTTTATCTTATCTCTTTCCAGTGTTTTAACCTGATGTCTCAAAGTTACGTGTCGATAAATCTTGTATTTTTGCCTCCTTGTGACCCCTTCGGAATTCATCTTTTCTGTGAATTTTTCTCTTTCATCTCTCTCTAGGCGTGGTCCTTCATTTGCCACTTTAATTTCCGTTTGATTTCTGCTAATCTTTCCTGCTGCCACTACCAGATTCTCCCTCTCTCTCTCTCTCTCTCTCTCTCTCTCTCTCTCTCTCTCTCTCTCTCTCTCTCTCTCTCTCTTCTGCTACGCCTCTGTCAGCTGACGATATCCTTACCCGAGCCCCAATCTCTCTTCTACTTTCACGATTCCTTCTTCCCTCTATTGTTTGGCAAACAAGGTCAACCACCTTGTTTGCCTCTCTCTCCTCTACTCTTATTACCTCTACCGTCGCAACCAACTTTGCTCTTTCCTTTTCTACTGTCACCACAACATTTTTACTCTCATGTCTCTTCTGTCAACAGTGTCTCTCACCCACTCATGCTAGGCTCGTCCAAGCTGTGGCCCACTCAAGCCTTCGCCAGTCCTAACCTGCCATGCAGCCAAAAAAACGGCATTTTTTATGTAAAATAAATAATAATGCATATTATAATTTGGTGTGCAGTTAGACCTACTTTAGGTCAGGTGGTTTGTGTTATCAATACCAACCAGCAAGTACAATTTAATCCGGAACAGAGCCCAGGGGTAGGAAATGGAAGGGAAGCGGAGTTAGCACTGTGGTGGGGGAGGAAGTGGATGGATGAGTGGAGGGAGGGTGGGACCAGCCCCCTTCCACAGTAAGGGAGGGTGGGACCAGCCCCCTTCCACAGTAAAACATGCTGGGAGAGGGATTAGAGGATTGGAGAGGGACGGGGGAAGGGAGGAGTTAGGAGAGAGATGAATGGAAAAGACCAGTTTCTATCAAACAGGAAGCCAGGCTAGAAGGAAGGGAGGGGAAAGGGAATAGTGAACGCTGGCGGGAAGAGAATGGTGGGGCTGAGCCTCTCCACCAAACAGTGAGTTCAGGCTGGAGTGGGGAGGCGAGCGGGGTGTAGGGTAAGTTGGGGGAGCCAGCCCCCCACCACCACACTCAGTCCTGGCACGTCTGTACCCACCACAGGCTGTCGTCACGCTGCTCCAAGCGTGACGAATAGCCACCCAACCCCCTCCATGTTGCTGCTACTGCTGTCTCCCTCGCTACTGTTGCTGCTACTGCTGTCTCCCTCGCTACTGTTGCTGCTACTGCTGTGTCTCCCTCGCTACTGTTGCTGCTACTGCTGTGTCTCCCTCGCTACTGTTGCTGCTACTGCTGTCTCCCTCGTTACTGTTGCTGCTACTGTTGTGTCTCCCTCGCTACTGTTGCTGCTACTGCTGTCTCCCTCGTTACTGTTGCTGCTACTGTTGTGTCTCCCTCGCTACTGTTGCTGCTACTGCTGTCTCCCTCGCTACTGTTGCTGCTACTGCTGTGTTTCCCTCGCTACTGTTGCTGCTACTGCTGTGTTTCCCTCGCTACTGTTGCTGCTACTGTTGTGTCTCTCTCGCTACTGTTGCTGCTACTGTTGCTGCTACTGCTGTGTCTCCCTCGCTACTGTTGCTGCTACTGCTGTGTTTCCCTCGCTACTGTTGCTGCTACTGTTGTGTCTCTCTCGCTACTGTTGCTCGTACTACGATTATGTGTTCGTGTGTCTGTATTTAAGAGTATTTAATATATATATATATATATATATATATATATATATATATATATATATATCTATATATATATATATATATATATATATATATATATATATATATATATATATATATTGCGCTGGTTTGATAATTATTCTGTCATGGCCATGACTGAACTATAAATCCCTAAATATTTTGCCAAAAATATATAAAAGCCATTTTTTTCCGTGTACCAATTACTGGGAGATATTATGCATTTATTGTCACAGATAATGGTGACAATGATTTTATAATTTTGGATTTATTATCAATTCCATAATCTTAGGTTTTTATATTATGAAAAAGTAGTTTTCATTTACTGAATGATTTCAGAAGCTAAACTATATATATATATATATATATATATATATATATATATATATATATATATATATATATATATATATATATATCACCCCCACAACCCTCTCATTCAACTACAGATCAATACAGTGACTACTTAAACTACTAACGAATTCCACAGCTACAAACATTTACCACCACCACTACAACCATAGTTACATCTACCACCACTAATACAATCATCACCACAGCTACCATCACCACTACAACCATCACCACTACTACTACTAGTACCACAACCACTGCACATACCATATTCAAAAGTTCCCAAGAACGTAGATAGCTTAATCATGGATTCAAGAGAGAACTGATACCTCACAATACATGTCACTTAGAACACCCTATTTAAGGATACCTATCTCTAGTGACACCCCTATTCACACATACCTACCACTTTGGAAACCCTATTCAATGATAACAATCACTCCCGACATCATATTCGAGAATTAAACTGACTTTATTGAATGATTCGATTTAGGTCATACTGTTAAGGGCTCTGAATTTGAAGGCCCTTGAGTATCCAATCCAGCAAATTAATACATTATTGATTTAAAGCAAATCATTAACAATTATTTCCATTTTCTAATTCATGAACATATATGCAAACCTACAGAGAGAGAGAGAGAGAGAGAGAGAGAGAGAGAGAGAGAGAGAGAGAGAGAGAGACAGAGAGAGAAAGAGAGAGAGAGAGAAAGAGAGAGCGCGAGAGAGAGAGAGAGAGATCCGATCTACAAATACCTTGTGTTCCCCAAACTTCTCTACTTTGCGTCGAGTTAGGGAAACCGTCCACCGATAACTGTTATCTCTTGTGGGCATTAGCGAGCCTTCTGCCGCGGTGCTATCGTGGCTCTAAAGCTGTTAATGCGGCTGTGGTCAAGCAGGGGAGGAGGACGGTCGCCATGGAGAGGTCCCTCGGCAAGATCTTATTAGGGAAAGGTAAAACTATAGTTATTGAGTTTCCCTCTTTTTCATTATTTTGATTTTCCCCATCTCTCTCTCTCTCTCTCTCTCTCTCTCTCTCTCTCTCTCTCTCTCTGTCTCTCTCTCTACTTCCTTTCCTTTCGTCTTTCCCTCGTTCTCTGTCTCTCGTCCCTTTCTCTCTGTATCTCTTTTCCTGCCTCTCTTTATCTTTGTTGTCTGTATTAATTTCCCCATTTTCTTACAGGTGAGAACATGAGAAGATTAATTTTGAACTCAAAGCTTAAAGATTTTCTGTCCTATATCTCATGGGTGAGCCTTACTCTACTAATTTACCCTGAAGCACAACCTACCAATTGGTTTATAACCTGGTCCTCAATTATTGCTGGGTGATCAAGGGAGAATAGTTATGGATTTGTGCCCAGTCATTTTTCCCTGGCCAGGGCTCGAACCCAGATTAAATCTTGGCGAGGCACGAAGCGAGTTTTTTTTTCACTACCATAAGGACTGTGGAGTTATCTCCCTCTCTCTCGATCCTTCAATATAAACAATAAAATCCTGTATGTATTTACACTCGAGGAATAAGTATACCCAACAATGAATGCGATAACACACAAAATAAAGAGAAAATCAGAACTTTTTATCTCTGCAAATTGTTAATGCAATTTAAAGTCAAACTCGCCAAAATATTATCGTAATTAAACATTGTCCAAAATTATCATCAAACCAAATTACACAAAATTTACTTCATTTGCTGTTAGCGATATTAGTAAAATAAATTTTATCCTCCCGTTTCATATCAATATTTACTTAAAAAAATTGAAAAGAATAAATTACACTCAACAATAACACCCTCACACTTTATTTCAAGTGTGAAATACATCCACATAACTTGAGTCAAAACAGGGCGAGTAGGAGAAAATATGATCTCTAATGGTTATTACTGGAACCAGCTGGTAAACACAAGTGTTTAAATTACGTTACGGAGGGTTGTAGTGGACAGGTGGCGCTGCCGTGAGCTGACGCAACTTAGTTACGTGTGGAGCTGATGGCACCGGCGGTGATGTTTATGTGGGGAACCTTTGTTATTGTTGGCCTGCTGCTGCTGGCTGTGTGTGTGTGTGTGTGTGTGTGTGTGTGGGGGTGGGTGGGTGGGTGTGTGTGTGTGTGGGTGGGCGGGTGTGTGTGTGTGTGTGGGTGTGTCTGTGTGGGTGGGTGTGTGTGCGTGTGGGTGGGCGGGTGTGTGTGTGTGTGTGTGTGTGTGTGTGTGTGTGTGTGTGTGTGTGTGTGTGTGTGGGTGGGTGTGTGTGTGTGTGTGTGTGTGTAAAATGGATGGTAATTATATATATATACATATATATATATATATATATATATATATATATATATAAATGACATATATATATATATATATATATATATATATATATATATATATATTATAAATATATATATTTATATAAATATATATATTTATATAATATATATATATGTATATATATATATATATATATATATATATATATATATATATATATATATATATATATATATATATATATATATATATATATATATATATATAAATGACAATGTCAGACCACGAAAGAAGGATTAAGACAGGAATTTCCTTAAGTACTTTTGTATTTAATAATACATCTTCAGAAGGATCATGGTGGATTAATGGGCATAGAGGACTCTATAGAGGCGAGCCTCTACAACACTCAGCCCGCCGGGTAGGGTGGTTCTGCCTAGCTCTGCAGGTGAGGTGGGGGAAAGGAAGGTTCAATCAGATACTGCCATGGATCAGGGAATTTCCCTGCCGTGAAAAAGAGTGGCAAGGAATTCCCTGCCAGACTCTATTTCTGGTAGAGTGCGAGAAGTGGTTTTCTTTAATAATAATATTTACATATTCTGATTTCCCTTTTTTTCGGCGAATGACTCAATTCAGACTTTGTGTACAACTGTTCAGTATTCGGTACACACAGAAATCACAATTGCGTGATGCCTCAAATGAACAAATCCACAAGGGCCGTGACGAGGATTCGAACCTGCGTCCGAGAGCATCCCAGACGCTGCCTTAATCCATGTCGTAGCTCAGTCGATTAAGACAGCGTCTGGGATGCTCTCGGACGCAGGTTCGAATCCTCGTCACGGCCCTTGTGGATTTGTTCAGTATTCGGTATGTAGTAATCATAGCTCTTGATGTGTATGGGAGGGAGCGCTACGGTCTACAGTACAGGGCACTCGGGACAGGGGAGTTACAGACGCAGCATATCTCTGGTTCAGAATGATCATATCTGTACATTTCTATGGTTCAGAATGATCATATCTGTACATTTCTATGGTTCAGAATGATCATATCTGTACATTTCTATGGTTCAGAATGATCATATCTGTACATTTCTATGGTTCAGAATGATCATATCTGTACATTTCTATGGTTCAGAATGATCATATCTGTACATTTCTATGGTTCAGAATGATCATATCTGTACATTTCTATGGTTCAGAATGATCATATCTGTACATTTCTATGGTTCAGAATGATCATATCTGTACATTTCTATGGTTCAGAATGATCATATCTGTACATTTCTATGGTTCAGAATGATCATATCTGTACATTTCTATGGTTCAGAATCATCATATCTGTACATTTCTATGGTTCAGAATGATCATATCTGTACATTTCTATGGTTCAGAATGATCATATCTGTACATTTCTATGGTTCAGAATGATCATATCTGTACATTTCTATGGTTCAGAATGATCATATCTGTACATTTCTATGGTTCAGAATGATCATATCTGTACATTTCTATGGTTCAGAATGATCATATCTGTACATTTCTATGGTTCAGAATGATCATATCTGTACATTTCTATGGTTCAGAATGATCATATCTGTACATTTCTATGGTTCAGAATGATCATATCTGTACATTTCTATGGTTCAGAATGATCATATCTGTACATTTCTATGGTTCAGAATGATCATATCTGTACATTTCTATGGTTCAGAATGATCATATCTGTACATTTCTATGGTTCAGAATGATCATATCTGTACATTTCTATGGTTCAGAATGATCATATCTGTACATTTCTATGGTTCAGAATGATCATATCTGTACATTTCTATGGTTCAGAATGATCATATCTGTACATTTCTATGGTTCAGAATGATCATATCTGTACATTTCTATGGTTCAGAATGATCATATCTGTACATTTCTATGGTTCAGAATGATCATATCTACATTTCTATGGTTCAGAATGATCATATCTGTACATTTCTATGGTTCAGAATGATCATATCTGTACATTTCTATGGTTCAGAATGATCATATCTGTACATTTCTATGGTTCAGAATGATCATATCTGTACATTTCTATGGTTCAGAATGATCATATCTGTACATTTCTATGGTTCAGAATGATCATATCTATACATTTCTATGGTTCAGAATGATCATATCTGTACATTTCTATGGTTCAGAATGATCATATCTATACATTTCTATGGTTCAGAATGATCATATCTGTTCATTTCTATGGTTCAGAAGGACAGATGCAGGAATATCTTGGCGCGTTCTCTCATGGGCCTTAGTCCGGGTACCTGGGTTATACTATATTGCTTAGACCGGGTTATGATGGGTTCTCGTAGAGCTCATCTCGGTGGAGTTGGTTGTGGTGGTGGTTGTAGTTGTCATGTAGGAGGTGGTAGTGCTTACCAATCAGAAACTACGAAGATCTAGTAGTTACTTTATCTATTAACTATCTAGACGTATTTATAATCCTCTTGTTGTAATTGCTGTGTCTGATATTTAAACTATTCTGACGTTCTTATTCTTTGTTGAATCTGGCTTTAAAGTTGTGGCTGGAGGTGGCTTTCTCAACCTCTTCTTTCAGAGCATTTCACTTCACTCTTTCATAGTTCCCATACTCTCATTCTCCTCATCAACTTAATCTCATTCTCTCCTCTTTTTCTCATCATCTTTTCTCTCTCACACTGTCTCCTCACTTGTCTCGTCTTCCTCACTCCTCATTCTCTCACTCCCGTCTTCCCCCTCACTGGACCCCTCGCGAGGTGTTCCGTCTTGGGTTAGGGAGGAAGTGAGAGAAGGAGGATGTAAATTGGCTCTTGACTGAGCCGCCACGCCCTGGGCGGTTTGTCTCTCATACTTCTCACTCTGACACCCCGTCTCTCTGGCACCCTTGTCTCTGGCACCCTTGTCTCTGGCACCCCTCTCTCTGGCACCTCTCTCTGGCACCCTTCTCTCTGGCACCCCTCTCTCTGGCACCCTTCTCTCTGGCACCCTTCTCTCTGGCACCCCTCTCTCTGGCACCCTTCTCTCTGGCACCCCTCTCTCTGGCACCCTTGTCTCTGGCACCCCTCTGGCACCTCTCTCTGGCACCCTTCTCTCTGGCACCTCTCTCTGGCACCCTTCTCTCTGGCACCCCTCTCTCTGGCACGCCCACATCTGACATTCCCTTCACTAGCACCTCTCTCATTAGCGCACCTCTCACCAGCACCCTTCACTCACAACCCCGTCATTCACTCAAACCCTGCTCGTTCACTCAAACCCCTCCCTCATTTATTCAAACCCTTCTCATTCGCTTAAACCACTCACTCATTCACTCATCCCACCCCCACTCTCATTCATACCCTCTCTCATTCACTCACACCCCTCTCATTCACTCACTCACACCCTTATCCAACTCTCGTCTCAGCTTTCCAGCAGTTTGGGGTGGAAGCAAGCAAGGAATGAAGAACACGATAATAAGTGGAATGATGCACAGGCACAACATAGAATGAGATTAGGGTAGAATGAACGAGGGAGAAATGAGACGAAGAAGAGCAGGAGAAAATTAAGGGCAGAAAGGATGAGGGGAGATAATGGGGAGAATAATGAGAGTTAGGAAAGTGAGAGGGAAGGAGAAGGATGAGGGCAAGTACAGAGGATAAGGGGAGAGAGAGGATGGTCGCCTGATAAGCTTGTAATAGTACGATGATGCTCATTTCCCTCTGTGTTGTATACATCGGAAGGGCTTAATCTCCATATGAATTTCATTTACATAATTACATAAGGACGCTTCCGGGAAGGAGCAAAAGAGAGAGTGTGTGTGAGTGAGGGGAGAGACAGAGTGAGTGTGTGAGGTTCCGTCTATCAGAGAGATAGACGGAAGAAGGTAGAATGAAGTGGGTTTTGCCTTCATGCCCCTCTGAGGACGAGAGAGATTTCCCCTCAGTGCGAAGGATTTCTCTCTTCTGTCTCCTCCCTCTGTCTCTCCCAACTCTCGCTTCTTTAATAAGTCATTTCCTCTCTCCATACCTTCATCACCTCTGCTTCCTTTTCCTCCTCATCCTCTACCACTCACCCTCTCAGTTCTCCTCTCCCCCCTCACACTCTCCCTCATTTCTCTTCCCCCCTCTCCCTCCATGCTCCACCCCACCCCTCATTTATTTACCTCACATACGGGGTTCCCTCCAAGTAAAACCCTCACAATCGATGCCTCTCAGCTAACGTCTCTTAAACTTGATGTTCTCATTCTCTCAGCCGTTAGCCACTTTCCGTTTCAGGCCTTTATCACCTTGTTTTCCCGATTTATTCGTGTGTGTGTGTGTGTGTGTGTGTGTGTGTGTGTGTGTGTGTGTGTGTATGTGTGTGTGTGTGTGTGTGTGTGTGTGTGTGTGTGTGTGTGTGTGTGTGTATGTGTGTGGGTGTGTGTGTGTGTGTGATTAAACCAATTTTTGTTCTAATGTTTTGATATGCAACTAATCAGTGTATTAATGTATTTTCTCGAGATAATTATAATGGTGAAATTCGTGACCAAATACAATCTTTGCCAATTTAGAACGCAAGATAATTAGCTAACATGCATAATGAATGCTCAACAAAACTGACACTGACACAATCTTTTTCCCACGAAACTGTCCATCTCATTGCCATCCTAACCCTTCCAAGTGTTATATGGTCATACTGCCTCAGTGTTTCCTCCTCACAAATTGCTCACTACACACTGAAACACACTAAAGGATCATTAAATTCAATGGCTTTTGCATGATCTGCTGGTTACAACAATATTTGCAAGTTTGATGGATGCAGTAGTTTCAACAGTAGAACAACAGCAGCAGTAGTAGTAGTGATTCGTAATGCTGTTGTATTTGATGTAGTTGTAACAGTATCTGAGGCGGTAGAGGTGGTATCATGAGTACCAGTAGCAGACAGGATGAGGCCAGGAGTGAGGGAGGGCAGGATGAGGTGAGGAGTGAGGCAAGGCAGGATGAGGCCAGGAGTGAGGGAGGACAGGATGAGGCCAGGAGTGAGGCAAGGCAGGATGAGGCCAGGAGTGAGGGAGGGCAGGATGAGGCCAGGAGTGAGGGAGGGCAGGATGAGGCCAGGAGTGAGGGAGGGCAGGATGAGGCCAGGAGTGAGGGAGGGCAGGATGAGGTGAGGAGTGAGGGGGAAGGCAGAATGAGGTAAATGACAATTTAAAAAACTTTCCCAGAAGCCGTCGGGAATATCAACCCTCACATAGTTCTTGATCTGTTTTTATTGTTTCAGTTTTGTCTATTGTGAAGCAGTTCCTGTTTATTATTGACCACTATCATCATAGTTTAAAAGAACTTCACTCAATTGACTCTCTCACTCTCTCTCTCTCTCTCTCTCTCTCTCTCTCTCTCTCTCTCTCTCTCTCTCTCTCTCTCTCTCTCTCTCTCTTTCCCCCTCCTTCCTTCCCTCCATGAAAATAAAATGTCTAGCGTTTTCATAAAAGTCAAAATACGAGGCCAACAACCACAGGCTGGGAGCTCTCCTCTCCCCTTGCAGCAGTCTGTCTCTTCTTTATACAAAATACAGCGGAACTGTGCCCCTGATGACCTCAGGCGCCCCACATTTCCATAATTCCATAATTCAGTCATTTAACCCTGGTAAATATTTCCCCTTAAATTTAATTATAATAATCATGGCGGTGAACTTCTGAAACGTGATAGAGTGTATTATTGTACGGAGAATATGCTGTCTTCGTGCATGGTGGGTGTAACAGGGTGTAGCATTGTGGGTGTAGTAGGAGGGAGTGCTATGGAGTACCACTCCATAGCACACTCCACTTATTCATTAGCCTCTACTACCACTCCTTAGCACACTCCACTTATTCATTAGCCTCTACTACCACTCCATAGCACACTCCACTTATTCATTAGCCTCTACTACCACTCCATAGCACACTCCACTTATTCATTAGCCTCTACTACCACTCCATAGCACACTCCACTTATTCATTAGCCTCTACTACCACTCCATAGCACACTCCACTTATTCCTTAGCCTCTACTACCACTCCATAGCACACTCCACTTATTCATTAGCCTCTACTACCACTCCATAGCACACTCCACTTATTCATTAGCCTCTACTACCACTCCATAGCACACTCCACTTATTCATTAGCCTCTACTACCACTCCATAGCACACTCCACTTATTCATTAGCCTCTACTACCACTCCATAGCACACTCCACTTATTCATTAGCCTCTACTACCACTCCATAGCACACTCCACTTATTCATTAGCCTCTACTACCACTCCATAGCACACTCCACTTATTCCTTAGCCTCTACTACCACTCCATAGCACACTCCACTTATTCATTAGCCTCTACTACCACTCCATAGCACACTCCACTTATTCATTAGCCTCTACTACCACTCCATAGCACACTCCACTTATTCATTAGCCTCTACTACCACTCCATAGCACACTCCACTTATTCCTTAGCCTCTACTACCACTCCATAGCACACTCCACTTATTCATTAGCCTCTACTACCACTCCATAGCACACTCCACTTATTCCTTAGCCTCTACTACCACTCCATAGCACACTCCACTTATTCCTTAGCCTCTACTACCACTCCACAGCACACTCCACTTATTCATTAGCCTCTACTACCACTCCATAGCACACTCCACTTATTCATTAGCCTCTACTACCACTCCATAGCACACTCCACTTATTCATTAGCTTCCACTATAACACTCCATAGCACACTCCACTTATTCATTAGCCTCTACTACCACTCCATAGCACACTCCACTTATTCATTAGCCTCTACTACCACTCCATAGCACACTCCACATAGGTAATATCGACACAAACCCATAACCAAATTTGTTGCCGTTACCCTGGAAACACAAACCGTAACTGTCTCTATTTTCCGCTTGTTACAACTTGTAATAAAGTTGTTACATCTTGGCTTAACGTGTTTATGACGTATTAGAATGTTGTTATAACTTGCTATATTGGTTGTTATAACTGGTTAGTAGGTGTTAAAACTTGTTTGATCGTTGTACCAACGTCGTAGTTTCGGTGTGTGTTTGGCGGGTTAAAGGTCTAAAACTGCTACCAGACGAGCTAGTCATAAGGCTCCACATTGTTTACAAAGTGTAACCAGGGAGCCGGTCGGCCGAGCGGACAGCACGCTGGACTTGTGATCCTGTGGTCCTGGGTTCGATCCCAGGCGCCGGCGAGAAACAATGGGCAGAGTTTCTTTCACCCTATGCCCCTGTTACCTAGCAGTAAAATAGGTACCTGGGTGTTAGTCAGCTGTCACGGGCTGCTTCCTGGGGGTGGAGGCCTGGTCGAGGACCGGGCCGCGGGGACACTAAAAAGCCCCGAAAACATCTCAAGATAACCTCAAGATGGAACACATCCCCCAATCCTTCACTATCTGTATTCAACGTTACAACTTTCTCTATAACGGAGAGAGCCAAATCCATGGATAAAAATTACCATTTCCCAGTCATTTCTCACAAATTCTTCCACATGCCACTAACACAGAAACTATAACATGCATGAAATAACTCACATTTCTCACAAATTCTTCCCCATGCCACAAACACAGAAACTATAACATGCATGAAATAACTCACATTTCTCACAAATTCTTCCACATGCCACTGACACAGAAACTATAACATGCATGAAATAACTCACATTTCTCACAAATTCTTCCACATGCCACTGACACAGAAACTATAACATGCATGAAATAACTCACATTTCTCACAAATTCTTCCACATGCCACTAACACAGAAACTATAACATGCATGAAATAACTCACATTTCTCACAACGAAGCTCAAGAAGACAAATTCATCCCACAAACCCTTGATCGGCCTCCTCTACCACACAACCCCACCACAAACCCTTGATCGGCCTCCTCTACCACACAACCCCACCAGCTTCCAACAACACAATCTCATCGACTTCCTTAAGGCTCCCACCGGCCCTGTACCGGGGAACCGCTGGGTTTCGTTAAAAATTCTGCAAGAGCCTCACTCACGCAATAAAGTCGAAAGACTTATTATATCGGTGCCAGAATTTTAAAACAACAACAACGCTGGGGGAGAGAGAGAGAGAGAGAGAGAGAGAGAGAGAGAGAGAGAGAGAGAGAGAGAGAGAGAGAGAGAGAGAGAGAGAGAGAGAGAGAGAGAGAGATAAACTAACTGACTGGATGATCTTTCGACTACCAAATTTTTGTTTCGCAAAATGACATTAAATAAAGACTAATACAAAACAAACTAGCTAATGTTGTCTAGGAGACCACAAACAAGCATAAAAGACACTAACCAATCACCAGCCTGAACCAGATGATGCAAGAATACACGATAACTGCTCTCACCTTTAAAAGCCTTTCATCGTTCGCGGAATGTTGCGAAACAGAGTCACGTGATAGCAGGCAGGAACCCGGCTTTCGGCGAGTGATTAATCTGATTATTTCGGTGAATGGCGGGCAATGTGGCAAGACCCGACGGGTACCCGGAGTCCTTCAGCACCCCGTCCACCGAGAAGGAGAGGTCTGGGTGGTGTGGCGGTCCTCCGAAAGGGAGAACAACGGGGGATAGATAGCATCCGTCCTCTAGGGGAGTAGGGTAGTCAGACGGCGCCTCACCCATGGGGGAAGATTGAACCTATCCAATTTTTGGGGAGACTGCTTCCATCTACTGAGGGTAGAGGAGGATGGGGGAAAAGGGGGTAGAAGACTGTTCCTCTGCTTGGAGGAGTTAAAAGGCGCCTCCTTTAAGAAGGAAAAGTGGGTCTGCTGTAGCCCCTTCGTTAAGGGTGAGAGGAAGGGTGTGAAGAACACTCCCCCTCACCTGATGTAATGGGGAGTGTGAGGAAAAGGAATGGATACTCCCCCTTCGCTATATGGAGGAGGAAATCTCACGTTCACTCTGATTAAGTTGCAACCACTATGAGGCCCCAATGTCCTCCCCATAAGTCTAGATAAACACACAACGTTTGACTTGCTAATCTCTGACTGAAACTAATGGGTCACAGCAAATGTAACCGGCAACAGCTGAGCACTCAACATGTAAGTGATTGGCAGCAATAGTAAATGTACGGGAATTGCCCTTCTGATGGGCTCAGAGGTAAGGTCCGGGTGGGCGCTCCTCCGCTCAGGCAGAAGTTAAGATAATAATGAGAGAGTGCTTAGCTAGTATGATTATATAGCCCTTGAAAATTATACGAGGGGCAAGGTGCTGGGATAGGAGGACAAGGAACTGGGATACGAGGACAAGCAACTGAGATACGAGGACAAGGAACTGGGATACGACTGCAAGGAACCGGGATATGAGAAAGTGGTGAAAGTGGGCCAGGAAAGTTTTTTTTTCGTTTGACATACTGCAGAGGGAATTTTACCCAAGACGGCTATTGCGTGCACTCTCGCAAAGCAATAACGTATTTTTGCGAAGCTTATGCAAAGCATTCTTCATGGCTATGAGATTGTGCCTTCATTATCACTACCTTTTTCATCCCAGCCATTCCATACAAGCTGAGTGCAATCAAAATGGTTTATCATGCAGCTCAATGCCTAAAGGCCGGGTGTAAACAAGGTAATTTATCATGCCAGTCAGGGAGTAAAAGCAGGGTTCAACAAAGGAGTTCATAACAGTATATTAATAACAACTTCACATCATCTCCCGTACTAAATATCAGCAACAACACAGTAATGCTCTACAGTGCCTGTGTTCGATGCAACAAAAGTTGGGCACCTTCTATTATGTGGGATTGAGGAATTGAGCTTTTTGTGGTACACAAATTCGTAGACATGGGCTAAAGGCGGGTCTGTGTGTGAGAATAATGATTAATTTAGGATCGGAATTGGAAGTAATGTCGAACTATTATTACCAGCTGTATAATACGTTGGGCTGTCGAAGGGTAGGTCAGCGAGCTGTCTCCATGATGACACTTGCTGACGTCTCTCTCTCTCTCTCTCTCTCTCTCTCTCTCTCTCTCTCTCTCTCTCTCTCTCTCTCTCGCAACAAAGAGCTCTGTAACATCGCCTCTCCCGCTGTGCTGGATATAAATTGTTACGTCACGTAATTCAGAAATAAATTGTCGATTTTGTTTTAGTTTTCCCAATTAACGAGTAAAGTTGACGAGTTACAGAGTCGTGGTGTGTTCACACTTTTCTCTCACACCTCCCCTCATACTTCTCCCTCACTCATACTTTATCACTCACTCCTACCCCCCCTCACACTTTCTACTCGTACCACAACTCACTTTTCCCTCACATCTTCTCATTGCTACCATCAGACTTTCCCCCTCATACTCTGCATTCTTTACCTTATACCCTTATCTCACACACACCCTTCTCTCACACACACACACACACACCTATCCGTCACACCCTTCATCTTATACTTTTCCCCTCATATCTATTGGTTCAGAAATGTGACCAATTAATTCGTTCTTTCGACTTGCCACTTCGTCATAAATGCTACTTGTTTGGCCTAACCAGAGACGTACACCCCAAGCCCACAAAACGTCAGTGTTACAAAGACATAATTTTAACTAAAAACGCATTTTTATCAGATTGGTCGACTCCGTAGACGCATTAGGCGAAAGGACAGAATGCGTCTTAATGATATGTGGGGAGACACGCTGCAATACGTTCTTGTAACAAGGTCCAATATAATGAAACTCCAATTCTTTTTACCATGTCGTAGCTCAGTCGATTAAGGCAGCGTGTGGGATCCTCTCGGACGTAGGTTCGAACCCTCGTCACGGCCCTTGTGAATCTGTTCATTATATTCACTTTCAACATTATGCAACATATTACAATATATATATATTCCTGCATGTGTAAATATTAACGCAACATTGGCCTTATTATTATTCATTAATATTCTGCGGCGGAATACTGACAATATGATTTGTTCCCGTATATATTCATGACAAGAAAATCCAGGAATATTTTATACTCGTATAAATAATCTAATAGTTCTAAATTATTGTGTTTCCCATCACAAGGTGGGGGTATATATTTGTCTTCCTACTCTAAGTATTTTATCATTTCTGAGAGCTAGATAGAGGGAGAGAGGAGAGGAGAGGGAGAGGAGGAGGAGAAGTAGAGGTATATAAATAGTGTGGTCCTCATCCTCACTGTAAGTACTACCAAAACAGGAGAACCACTTTAAAAGAATAATCTCATGAAATAAACGAGTCTCTAGGCTTCAGATGGGCTCAGGTAGGATAACAGCTATTCCTTGCAGTTCTACTTTGTATCTCAATTGACAGCCCTAAAGAACCCAAGCCTTAGTTGAGAGAGAGAGAGAGAGAGGGAGAGGGAGAGGGAGAGAGAGGGAGAGAGAGAGAGAGAGAGAGAGAGAGAGAGAGAGAGAGAGAGAGAGAGAGAGAGAGAGAGAAAGAGAGACCATATCCAAACCATCTCTACGTTAAGCGACCACTCTGGGAAGTCTCTTGTACGGCAGAAATTTCTCAAATATTTACGGCTTATTGACTAGTGAAATCTATAACGCTAACGGTAATTTTATTCATGAACACGAGTATATTACATAGTAATAAAAAAATTTACCTGTCACCTATGTAATCGGATATCCAATATTTTCGGCATTGCGGAAACATAATTTTAAACATTAGCATCTTAATGTTGAAGAATTTTGCTCTCAAATGTTCCCGTTCATCGTTTATTTTATCTGTTGGTAATACTTTAACGGCATTGTATCCACAGCACAAGATATTTAGGAGATATACCACGAGTATACCGAGTATAACCAACTTTGGTTTGGTTTATATATATATATATATATATATATATATATATATATATATATATATATATATATATATATATATTATATATGGAAGAGGAAGATAAACCGTTTCTAAAAATATATTTATGAACAATTGTATTTGTAGGAAAGTACTGCACTGCATGGAAGGTTTCCATAGTACCATTTTCTTGTTTACAAGAGCGTTTTACATTTCTAGATAGTGTGAAGGCGTCTACATACGCGGGAATCGTGTCTAGATGTGCGTGAGTCGTGTTTCGATATCTAAAGATATCTTTAGATATTTGCGATATATTTTGGGTGTTTACTTGGGGCCATGAATAGTTATTTCCACCCAAAATAAACAGCCCGAATCAAGCACATGGTATGAGGAATTTTAAGGTATTTGTATTTCGTTTAAATCTAGAGAGGACGACGTGGCTTGACTTCCGAAGTGAGTGAAGATTTTTGCAGAGAAATCATTTTCAAAACCTGCAAAAAAATCTGCATATAAATTGAAAATGCGTTGGAATGTCAGCACGGTTGTTAGACTACAAAATAAAAAAACATGCATGAAGAAAAAAAGGATGCGGAGCAAAGGGAGGAAGAGAGAGTGATAAACAGTGAGGAACAAAAATCGTGGGAGAGAGAGAGAGAGAGAGAGAGAGAGAGAGAGAGAGAGAGAGAGAGAGAGAGAGAGAGAGA
This sequence comes from Procambarus clarkii, assembly GCF_040958095.1. Classification (NCBI taxonomy): domain Eukaryota; kingdom Metazoa; phylum Arthropoda; class Malacostraca; order Decapoda; family Cambaridae; genus Procambarus; species Procambarus clarkii. Next base: position 14,652,102 of record NC_091213.1, read on the forward strand.
GAGAGAGAGAGAGAGATTTTTTTTTTGGGGGGTGGGGATTAGAAATAAATTTAGTTATTTTCCATTATTCTCTTCATTTTTCCTCTGATATCCCTTTCTCTTCTACAAACCTTCTGTTCACCCTACTTTCTCCTTTGCCTTCTTTCTCCTCTACCCAAGTTTCCTCTCTGCCTAAACGTCTCCTCGTCTTTCACTCATCACATCACTTCCATCTTTCGTCACCTCTTGCCCTTTCTTCCTATTATGCTGATTCTCCTTACTTTAAAGACTTTCCTTTTCTATAATCTTGAGCTAGTCTTCCATCTCCTTACCTTCCCTGCCCCCCCCCTCACCCTCCCTGGCCCCTTCACAATCCCTGGCCCCCCCTAATCATCCTTCCTGGCCCCTTCACCCTCCCTGGCCCTTGTACCTCACCCTACCTGTCCCCCCTCACCATCTCTGGCCCTCCTCACCCTCCCTGGGCCCCGAGGGGCCCTCACCAAGATGGCGGGTGATGATACAGGTAATCTAATTTACTTTTATATTGTTTGTCGTACTTATAAGAGCGTCGTTATTTTGATAATGCTTTTCCCTCTTCCCCTTCTCTCTCTCTCTCTCTCTCTCTCTCTCTCTCTCTCTCTCTCTCTCTCTCTCTCTCTCTCTCTCTCTCTCTCTCCCCGAGTACCCACATTCCCCTTCCCTTACTCGCTCAGTCTATCCCTCATCTCACCTTCCCATTAATAATTATTTTTCCATCATCCTCAGCACACGATGTTCTTCTGACCAAGATTGACACAGGGAGAGGGATGGAGGGGAGAGGGGTGGAGGGAGAGGGAGAGGAAGAGAAGGGAGTCACTCCCTCCCCCTGTCAAGGGAGGGAGAGGGTGAGAGGGTGAAGGGGGAGGGGGAAGGGAATGAGGGAGAAGGGTCTCCCCCTTGAAGACCATTAAAACAAAAGGGTCAGCAACATGGGTGGACTCTGAGACTCCAGTGACCACAGGCACTCTCATATCCGTCCAATATCCTCAACCTCCAGATGAACAAAGGCTGTGACCTTCATTGACCCTTCGCTGTGTGTGTGTACTCCCCTAGTTGTGCTTGCGGGGGTCGAGCTTTGACTCTTTGGTCCCGCCTCTCAACTGTCAATCAACTGGTGTACAGATTCTTGAGTCTACTGGGCTCTATCATATCTACATATGAAACTGAGTATGGGGTCTGCCTTCACCACATCATTGTCTAATGCATTCCATTTTTTAACTATCCTGACACTAATTTTGTTTTCATCAGATCAGAATTGATCTGATGAAAAAAAGAAAAAAGCATAAGAAAAAAGATAAATTGACAAGGTGGACAAAGACAAACTATTTAGCACGGGTGGAACACGAATAATGGAACACAGGTGGAAACTTAGTACCCAAGTAAGTCTTCAAAGACACTTGAAGGCTCAGGAATCTGTTCACCATTTGATTGACAGTTAAGAGGTGGGACCAAAGATTCATAGCTAAACCCCCGCAAGCACAACTAGGTGAGTGCTAACTCGTACACAAGTACATTCGTATACAAGCACACTCATACATACACTCACCCCTCAACCCGCCAAACACACACACACACTTGTTTACATGTATTTACACTCACGTAAGTGTTCACCCGATCCCTACACGAATGTTGTAGATATCAGGTGTAGATCCCATGCAAACAAAATCACCTTGTTTGCATATTGGGTAATTTTCACGCCAACATCAACATTCACCAAATCTGATGTTGAGAACACGACGAGAGATGTTGAGATAAATTAGCGACAGCTAACCATAAGTCATGTTTTCCATATACCTCAAGTCCGGCAGCTGTTCTGCCGGACTTACTATTTGTGTCTGCCTCATGCTCCGGCCTCACAGACTCTTGGTGGCTCCGACGGGAGCGAGAAACATTCTCCTCACTTCACAAGGACCTGCTGGCTCTTTTTAAACCGAAAGTCGACCCGTTAACACCTGTTTTCTCCTCTCTGTACTTAGTCAGGTTGAGATGTGGAAGCAATTGTTTGCCTTGAGAGTTGGGTCCGGAGCCAGGAACTAAATCCAGTTAGGCTATTCAGTGTAAAGTGTATGTGTGTTGTATTTTCTGGCGTGTGCTGAGTATTGTGTGTTGTATTTTCTGGCGTGTGCTGTGTATTGTGTGTTGTATTTTCTGGCGTGTGCTGTGTATTGTGTGTTGTATTTTCTGGCGTGTGCTGTGTATTGTGTGTTGTATTTTCTGGCGTGTGCTGTGTATTGTGTGTTGTATTTTCTGGCGTGTGCTGTGTATTGTGTGTTGTATTTTCTGGCGTGTGCTGTGTATTGTGTGTTGTATTTTCTGGCGTGTGCTGTGTATTGTGTGTTGTATTTTCTGGCGTGTGCTGTGTATTGTGTGTTGTATTTTCTGGCGTGTGCTGAGTATTGTGTGTTGTATTTTCTGGCGTGTGTTGAGTATTGTGTGTTGTATTTTCTGGCGTGTGCTGTGTATTGTGTGTTGTATTTTCTGGCGTGTGCTGAGTATTGTGTGTTGTATTTTCTGGCGTGCGCTGCGTATTGTGTGTTGTATTTTCTGGCGTGTGCTGCGTATTGTGTGTGTTTGGGGCTGCAGAATCGAGCTGTTAGTTCTTGGACCCCGCCTCTCTAGCCAATCTACTTTTCCTCTATTATACATATATTTATTTCTAACACACACACACAATCCCCACGTCGCTGGAGTGGCAAGGAATTCCTCCAGCATCCTGGAACTCCACCTCACGTCGCTCGAATACAGTACCACCAGCCACTGTACTATCCCTGGTCTCGGTTTCCCCATAGTGTAGTGACGTCAAAGAATAGAGAATTAGCGAGAACACAATGGGTATTTTTTGGCAATACGTTGGGCCTATATTGCGTCATTATCTTATAAAGGGATAACATTACTGTCGATTATCTCTGTCACAATGCCGCCCGTGGTATCGGCTGGGTCATCAACGCTATCGATTGTGACCGGTGGTGTGCCGTTATTATTGGCTAGGTTGTTTGGTTAATCTTACACGAGCAGGAAGATGAAGGAGAGGGAGAGGAAGAGAGAGAGAGAAGGGAGAGAGAGAGAGAGGGAGAGGAAGAGAGGGAGAAGAAGAGAAAGGAAGAGGAAGAGACATTAGCATTAACATGCTCGAGAGTGAGAAGAAGCAGGAGAGCGGAGACAGATAAAGAGAAAAAAGTTTAATTAAAATGTTTTTTTTGCAATATCTAAGAGAGAGAGAGAGAGAGAGAGAGAGAGAGAGAGAGAGAGAGAGAGAGAGAGAGAGAGAGAGAGAGAGAGAGAGAGAGAGAGAGAGAGACAGACAGAGAGAATATGGACACATACATGAAGAACAATAGAACGGGACATATTCAGAAATGAAATAAAAAATATATGAACCGGCATATTCTTGGTAATGCTCAGCCCTGAGGGAAGGGAATATATAGCTAGACAGGATCTATTAAACCATCAAATACCGAATCAATTGAAAACAATTCTAATTTGCCCTCGTAATTCTCCCACTGAGTGTGTGAGTGTGTGTGTGTGTGTGTGTGTGTGTGTGTGTGTGTGTGTGTGTGTGTGTGTGTGTGTGTGTGTGTGTGTGTTTAGTAGTTAATAGCCAATGATAAGGCAAACATGTTTCAATATCATTGCCGTCAGGCGGCTAGGCAGGTACAGGGTGGGGTTGAAGAAGTGGGGAGGAGGGGAACGGGGAGTTGGGGTAAGTGGGTGATAGGGAAGTGGGATGGGGTGAAATTGGGGATTGGAAATTTGAGGGATAGGGTGAAGGATGGGTTTGGGAACTGAAAGCTGTAGAAGGATTCAATGTTGGGCTCAATACCTATCAACCTTTAGAGGGTTATTAAAGTACCCACCGAGTATAAGTGCTGAACTTAGCCCCAGGACTAAGGTAATCTCTCCAAATGCAGACGAGGAGTCACAATAACGTGGCTGAAATATGTTGACCAAACCACACACTAGAGAGTGAAGGGACGACGACGTTTCGGCCCGTCCTGGACCATTCTTCACAATCAACTGAGAATGGTCCAGGACGGACCGAAACGTCGTCGTTCCTCCACTTTCTAGTGTGTGGTCTGGTCAACTAATCTCTCCAATCCGTCTTGCTAACACAACGTCTCATTTTAACGCATACTCTAAGGTCATTGTCGTACTAGAAAATTGTAACGGCTCGCAAAATTGACGTACTCTCCCGTTGTCTGTCCTGTTTTTCTGTTACAGTGCTCTTAACCTAACCAACCAAGCCTCTGGAAGGTTAGCATAAGGGCATTTTAGTACACCAGTTTCTTAGCGTTGGGAAACCTTAGGAGGACGACTTGAACTCACAGAATATATACAACAAGCAGCGAGGTATACCTCTCCGAGTACATATTCCTGTGTTAGCGGATTTAACGAAATCGTAGAGCTAATACGTATTCTGCTAACAAGCAGAATTAAGAATATTACAGTCTAGGCTAAACCCCATCCAAATTCTCAAAATAAGAACCGACAAAGAACAATCAGATGGAAGAGAATAAGAAAATCTCAGAGAAAGGCGGGTCCGATGAGCTATTTATTTTACCTTGCATTTTCTAAACGACAAGCATTCAAATGCGACTTAACACCCCCATAAGAACACTGTTCAGAAACGCCCGAGAACATTGCCAGACAAAAGCAACATGGTGCAAGATCAGGGTCGCAAGACGCAAGATCAGAGACGCAAGATCAGGGACGCAAGATCAGGGACGCAAGATCAGGGTCGCAAGACGCAAGATCAGAGACGCAAGATCAGGGTCGCAAGATCAGGGACGCAAGATCAGGGTCGCAAGACGCAAGATCAGAGACGCAAGATCAGGGACGCAAGATCAGGGACGCAAGATCAGGGTCGCAAGACGCAAGATCAGAGACGCAAGATCAGGGTCGCAAGATCAGGGTCGCAAGACGCAAGATCAGAGACGCAAGATCAGGGACGCAAGATCAGGGACGCAAGATCAGGGTCGCAAGACGCAAGATCAGAGACGCAAGATCAGGGTCGCAAGATCAGGGACGCAAGATCAGGGTCGCATCCGCTTGAGGCAATATTGACTCTAGCAAGAAGCGTGTCGTATAATATTCGTCTTTTATTATACAAGTAGCGAAGATGTGGTTGGTAGAGTGCTCGAGCCGTCTCCAGATCTCTCGAGTGTGACACAGCATCTAGTGGCTGGAATTGTGGAGTTATTGTCGGAATAAGAATGGTGTGGAGAGAGGAAGGGAGGGAGGAGGAGGGAAGGAGAGAGAGAGAAGCATTAGTAAGAACATGCGTGGGAGAGAGAACAAGAAGGTGAGTTGGAGACAGACAGGTAGAGGCATACCTAGACAAATAGAGCCACATAAACAGAGACGTAAAGAGATTTAGAGAGAGAGAGAGAATGGTGTAAGGAAGTGAGCCAGAAATGTAGGAGGTTTCGATAGTTAAGATAGGAAATTAGAATCCTGCCATTCACAGGAAATATTTCGGAAGACAAAAATAGCCCCCCCCGCATGTTTCCTAGACGAGACAGAACGCTCCTAAAAGCTTCTCTCTGAGACCCAGGACACTTATTAGTGACTGAAACCTATCATGAAAGTGCAGCTTCATGCAAGACTGGAATTTAATTTCGGGAATTAAGGATATATCTTAAAGGTATTTAAAACCCACTTGTCATGGCTGGTACAGTGGCGGCTTGTGAGTGAGTCTAGCATGTCGGTGTTCGATCCCAGATGATCCAAGTTGTTAGACACCGTTCCTTCCTTCCGTCCAATCATCCCAGCTTCTTGCTTTCATCTTTCCAAGTGCTGTAAAGTCGTACCGCCGTACCTCTCCCGTCTAATGATTCATCATTACGTCTAACCAATAGAGCAACCACTTCCTGATTGACAAGTGTCAACATATCAAGAATCTTCGTTTCAAAACTTTTCTTCAGAAACAACAACAAAAAACCTCGGTTTGTGCACAAAAAAGCCACCCAAGGAAGGCACATCCCACTTTCCCACATCAAAGAATGAAAAGAAAGGGAATATTAAAAATCTAGTGTACGTATATGAGGCCCGAGAGCTCCAGGCCGCTCACTGAAGCCGTCTGGCGGTGAAAGGCGTGTGCTTACCCGCCTTCTGCTTGCGTGTTGCCACGGTACATGTATGCGAGGGTTGTATTTCACCTTTTCAGGATATTCTGCCGACATTTTGGAGTGTGTGTAGATAAGCCAGGAGCATCTGAATCCTAAGCCGGTGTTAATACTATGATGTCAGTTACGTCACACTCTTTGAGCTCCCTCTCTCTCTCTCTCTCTCATATTATATTATATTATATTATATTATATATATATATATATATATATATATATATATATATATATATATGTCGTACCTAGTAGCCAGAACGCACTTCTCAGCCTACTATGCAAGGCCCGATTTGCCTAATAAGCCAGGTTTTCATGAATTTATGTTTTTTCGACTACCTAACCTACCTAACCTAACCTAACCTAACTTTTTCGGGTTCCTAACCGAACCTAACCTATAAAGATAGGTTAGGTTAGGTTAGGTAGGGCTGGTTAGGTTCGGTCATACATCTACGTTAATTTTAACTCCAATAAAAAAAAATTGACCTCATACATAATGAAATGGGTAGCTTTATCATTTCATAAGAAAAAAATTAGAGAAATTATATTAATTCAGGAAAACTTGGCTTATTAAGCAAATCGGGCCTTGCATAGTAGGCTGAGAAGTGCGTTCTGGCTACTAGGTACGACATATATATATATATATATATATATATATATATATATATAAACACTAAATTTTATCTATTTTCGTTAGATTAGGTTGATTAGGTTAGGTTGTGTTGCGTAAGGTTAGGTTAGGTTAGGTTGTGTTGCGTAAGGTCTTCCTTAGAAGGAAGACCTCATAGCAACACAGTCACCCAGTAGAGCAGAGCAGCAAGTGTGTATGAATGCAGATGAAAGTGTGAAAAATCAGATGAGCTCAAAGACAATTTATTGCAGCTGATACTATACATTATGGCAATCACAGAGACGAAACTCATGTGCTGAATAAAAGACGCGACCGTTCCACCAGAATTCTAGGAAATAATATAAAGAAGCACCATGGGAGAACAGGACAACATAGTATATTCCTAGAGGAGGTAACACTCCTAGTCTGTCCCCTTATCCTTTAGAGAAAACAGAGGCATCCCCCGCCACACCTCAACTACCCTCTGGATTAAATGTGCACCCTCTGGGTTATTAAGGCATAAATTCCCCCTCACCACAAAATATTGTGCTGCACGGTGGAAAGAAGGGTAGCATTTTGGATCCGGGAAAGGTGGGGCCAGAACTTGGGAGTCAGTCAACGCTGCATTAATTTTCGATTACGTAGCAGAGCTGACAGGGGGAAGCCAAAATTAGTAATAAGGAAGAGGCTATAAAATGAGAGACCACGGAAGAACAAGGCATTTCATACAGGATCTCCAGTAGAAGATCTATTTGGGGTGATTTCGAGACATAAACAAGGACGGTCGCCTGAGCACAAACCATTAACTGCTAGTCCCTGATCACCCGGCAATAATACTGGACCCGACTGTAAACCGATCGGCGGATCGTGGGTCTTCTTTCCCTTCCCTTCTAGGTAAGGCAAAGTCTTAAGTAATCTATAAAAGAAGACAACGAACAAAGGTAAACAAAAGTTACAAATGTGCAGAAATACTCGTTCCCTAGAATAAGGATTTGGACGAGAGCCACAGAATCAGCTGCTGGTTCTACAGGCAGCATCAGATGGTCAGAACTAAGTACCAAAAGGCATGGAAAAAAGCACCGAGGCAAACTAGACGATCTTCAAAAAGACAATAATCAGGTACTTTAAAACTCCAGTATAGCTGAGACGACATGGAAGAGTTTGACGCTGACACGATGCACAATTTCATAAAAAAAGTGAATGATAGAGTCGTCGCATTATACTGATGTTCGAATCGGTAATGTCAGAGTGGTTGACAAATGGAATGCATTAGGAAGTGATGTGGTGGAGGCTGACTCCATTCACAGTTTGAAGTGTAGATATGATAGAGCCCGATAGGCTCAGAAACCTGTACACCTGTTGATTGACGGATGAGAGGCTGGACCAAAGAGCCAGAGCTCAACCCCCGCAAGAACAATTAGGTGAGTCCACACAGAGGGGCCTGAATACAACTAGGTGAATACACACACACACTTAACGGTCCTGCCTAATTACCGTTGACAGGGCAAGATCCTCAAGGCTCTTGATCTACTTTTTCACCACGGGGACCTGGAGGAGTTCACGTGCTCAGTCACTCTCCAGAGGGCGCTTCTGCACGGCAAAATACCTGGGCCAGAATCTGACGAGGGGAGAGGGCCGCGTTTACCTTGATAATGGCCAGGTGATAGTGGTTAGTTGGCTGTGTAATTTGCTAATGGATAGTCCTGCCTCTCTGCACTCTTCGTCTTCCACTATTCTCGTTGATTTTCTGTTTAATTCCTCTCTTTTACTGTTACGATTTTCTGTTTTTCTATCGCATTTGTTTTGATGCGTTTACGGCTATTGTTCTGCTTCTCTATTTTTGTTCTGATTCTTTATTTTCTTAGAATGTCCTGCTGTTAGTAGCGATATGTTTCGTGGTGGGTAATGAAGTTATTTTGTCCTGCTTGTCTGTGTGTGATAGTGTTTATCATATACATCGGTTCGAAAGCACACATGCATGCATATTATATATATATATATATATATATATATATATATATATATATATATATATATATATATATATATATACACACACACGCACTTACAATATAAGCCTCTGGTATAATTCGGGTGACACGTAGCCTTGGAAAAGAGAATGAAAGGTATTCAAATAAGCCCTTTTAGTTTCTTCCTGAACTCTTGTTGAATACTTTCTTCTACCATCCCTATTTTTTAATTATTTTATAGAATTATTTTTATTAACTTATTTCATTGATTTTGCATAAATACATCCAAATGCATAAATACATAAACCTTAGTATAGAGTCTCTGTAAAAAGTGGGTAGAGCGAAGAGTGAAAGAAGAAGAGTTAATAATCTGAGTGAAAGGACCAAAGTGAAGAGTTCATATTACAGGGACACAGTTGAACATGAGAGTGAAGAGGCCGTAGTCCCAGCTGTGTACGAGTTTATTGGTGATTCAGATTTAGTTGTCAGCCATAATGATGTGATTTAAGTGACGTGAGCTAAAGTTAGGTGTCATTGGGTTATGAATTGCAAGTAGTTCATTCTCTGACGGATGAGAGGGGTTTGAAAACGAGGGTATTTTAAAAAGCAATATCAGAATATTAGTATTTAATAGTCATAAAACAGTCTCTCATTACACCTCTTTTCCATACATGCCACTCTCTTCTCCCATGCCACTCTCTTTCCCCCATTCCACTTCCAACTCTCACCCTCATTCCAAATTCACCCCTATCCCCACACTCCCCCCACATCCTTCTATCTATCCAACCTCTGTTGGTATTTCACCTCGTTATGTAACCCAAATGTAAACACTGTTCCAAGACAATTCCATCCCACGAGAGAGAGAGAGAGAGAGAGAGAGAGAGAGAGAGAGAGAGAGAGAGAGAGAGAGAGAGAGAGAGAGAGAGAGAGAGAGGCGCTTGATCCCGTAAACAAGAATTACCAATAATTGCTCAGTGCTGTAACTGGGGAAGCTCACGCGTGGTTATCCTGGAGACTGCGCCATGAGCAATTAGCTGCAAGCAAGCCTTGATAAAGACGGCAGTATTGTCGCTGGAGTAAAAGATTGGAGATTCAATGAATAAATCCACAGGGGCCGTGATGAGGGGTGATATATTCATTTGATATATCTCGCTATTGTTATTTCTGTGTGTATTGGAGGTTCAAGCTCGGGATTCATCAATCGTGTCTACTGACGAAACATGTACATCATTCTCAGTCATGGCGACTTTAGTTTACGAGCTCCAACGCTCTATGAGGTTGTTTATATTAGAACCGGTTCTCATCAACAAAGGCCAAATGCTCGTTGATCTACCACTAAAACCCTTGTTTATGAACGAAAATAACACTACACACACGACTCCCAAGTGATGGTGTGCTTTCTCCAGCAGTGCTTCGTTCTCGTCCTCTACTAGTATAAGAACATAAGAAATAAGATAACTGCAGAAGGCCTATTTACCCATACGAGGCAGCTCTTCTCTAAATGCTTCACCCACGTACTGAATATATACCAATAATTGCCAGGAGTACTAACCTTCTCGCCTAAGTATTCAATATTTTCTAGGATGATAATATTATATCATCCTAGATTTGAGAAAATACAATATTTGAATTTGTATTTTGCTCTTTCCCCTCCTCTTCCCATCCCTATACTTCCTTCTTTCCATATATCTCCTCCGCCTCATCTTCTATTTCATCCCCCCCCCTCTCTCTCTCTCTCTCTCCCTCATCCTCTTGTCCTCCCTCTCCCCTTCATCTACTCCGTTCCCTCATCTTCTGCTGTGCCTCTCCTCATCATACATCTTCACTACATTCTGTTTTCACTGTACGTACACCCTACATCACCATAACCATCTTTAGTATTCACTATCTTCATCACCGTAACCATCTTCACTATACTATCTTCATCACTGTAACCCGAATGAATTCAGTTCATCGTCTTGGAGTAAATACCGAACACGCGCGGGTAGGCAGTGGGAGTAACTTTTATCACTCAGTAAAAAAATTCGGCGCTTTCATTTCATAAACCATGAAAATCCCACGGGTAGGAAGGGAGACTAGACGCCTATATTGTTTGAAAATGGGGAAATGGAACTGACCTATGTCCATCCAATACCGCAGACTGTTCCTACTGCAAAAGCCGGGTGATGCCTAACCCGAAGCATCTGGCCTCCAACCTTGTACAGAAAGGCTGACAAACATTCTCTCCTTTTTTCTGCCTCCTTCTCTTCTTATTTTTTTCAGTTTCTCGTTCTCCGTCATCAAGAAGGCACCAGCACGCGCCACCTCTGCTTCAGCGCCCCCTTCCCAACCTTTAACTGTGGAGAATATAGCCCAAATTTCCTTCCGAACACCCTGCTGCTAACGGGATATTGCGACGCCGAACTGTTTATGTGCACCGTGTGGTCCATTTTACACCAGTTTGTTGGTTGCTGGGAAAATTTTGTGTGCCTGGGAAAACGAATGAAAGAGAGTGGAGGAAGGGATGGAGAGAGAGAGAGAGAGAGAGAGAGAGAGAGAGAGAGAGAGAGAGAGAGAGAGAGAGAGAGAGAGAGAGAGAGAGAGAGAGAGAGAGAGAGAAAGGGAGAGAGAGAGAAAGCTAGATCGAATGAAAGCAATAACATGATAGAAAGCGAAAAGTCTGGTAAATTACCTCCATCTCTCTCAATTGCACGAAATGTCTATATTTTTATACGTCTTGAAGATGATACAACCTTCCCTGGCTCCCTAAAACTCGTCACCTCCATATCAGTACAACAGAAACTTTAAACGATAAAAACCTTGCGCAATACAGAACCAACTATCATCTTATTACTTGTAAAAAAAGACATCACCGAGCGAGATCATGCTTCCTCCATCGCCTCATGGCATGGTAGCGTGATACCTAAGATCCTGCCCCCTCTCTTGCCTTGATGCTGAGGGATCATTGGAAGATTGATGGGGAGGCGATCCGAGAATAAGGGAATATCAGTGTGTGGTTGGAGGCTGGGAGGTGCGTGTGGGGTTTAGCGGGAGGGCTGAGTCAGTAGACACAGAGAGGAGTGGGAAAGTTTAGGTAGAATGATGGGTAAACAGGGGAAAAGTGGGCGGATGGGAGGGAAGGAGGGAGGGAAGACGGAGAAGAAGGATGTTAAGAAAGATGACTGAGAGAGAGAGAGAGAGAGAGAGAGAGAGAGAGAGAGAGAGAGAGAGAGAGAGAGGACAGGAACTATCAAGGGAAAGCGAGAAAACGGAGTTTTGAAGACAGCTGAGCCAGCAGACGGAGGGCTTAGAGGTGCTAATTGATGGATTGGGGTCATGTCGGCTCCCCCATCGCCTCTTACACCAACAATATACAATATCCAACTCATCCTCCGAAAAACAGCTAGTATCTATAATAACAATAATAATATTTCATTGATATAAATGTACATATAAATGATTCACGATACAGTTTACTGTATTGATTCACGAACAGTCCAGAGTTCGTAGGTAGGAAATGGACAGTACATCACATAAAGTCAGAAATGGAAAGTGTGTCTCTGGTTTGAACAGAACGCATGAAATTTAAACTGTTGCCCTAAGAAAAATGTCCACTTTTGCGCTATTGCAATTCAACAGAGCTTATCAGAAGCCGAGGTTAAACGAAAACCCAACCAAACCTGTCCTAGGTCTAAATGAAGATTCCTGGGCCAAACATGATTGCAAAAATGCAAAAGGCATTGCAAAATGAAGCAAAGCAACTATATTTATTTCAAGGCAAACTTTTTGATCAGGAGTTTCCGGTAAACTCCTGATAAAGATACATCAGATCAAGAGATCCTTCATCAACATATATCAGGTAGACCGTTCATTAACATGCACTAGGTAAATTCTTCTTCTCAATGAGGGCCCGTTATCCTCATTCGACAGGCGTCACATTTGCAGTGTGTTTTGCTAAAAAGGTGACAGGCAAGAGGCACTGAAATACAGGCTGGTGTCCATAACTTGTATCCCATGGAGAGATTGTGAGAAAAAAAGCTATTAACACATCTGGAGAAAAGAAACTTTGTAACACATCTCCAACATGCGTTCAAAGGTGGCAAATCTTGCCTCACAGGTTTAATAGAAAATAGTTTGTCGTTTTTGTAACGACCAGTTGACAAAAATTAAGCAAGAAAGAGAAAGCTGGGAAGACTGTATTTTCTTGGACTGTCTGAAAGCCTTTGACACAGTACCCCCTAAGGGGCTGGTGCATAAGTTAGAGAAACAGGCAAGAGTAACAGGTAAGGTGCTCCAGTGGAAAAAGGAGTACTTAAGCAATAGGCAGCAAAGAGTTACTGTGAGGGGGTGAGACATCAGAATGGCGTGATGTCACCAGCGGATTAACACAGGGATCTATACTCAGATTTATCCTGTTTCTAATACATGTAAATGATCTTCCAGATGATATAGACTCATCCCTCTTATTGTTTGCCCACGAAGCTAAAACTATGACAAATTTTAGAGTAACAATTTTCGAGATTTTACTCTGGAATAAATAATTACGGTGTTTTACTTTGGGATAAAAAAATTATGCTGTTTTACTCTGGAATACCAATTTAAGCTGTTTTACTTTGGAATAACAGAGTAATTCGTTCATACCTGTAGAATACATCCATCACGTCACCGGAGCACCATCCCCAGCTTTCCCCTGAGGAGAGCATCACCATGATCTTGTTAACAGCTAACCTGATTTCCAGGAGATGAGCATCAAAGCCCTACAGTGGATGCCCGCGACATTGCAGTACACAATGCACCTGGACCATGATTTACAAAGCATTTATGCATCTTCCGAAGAAACGTGGACGTCTTTCAATAATCATGGCGGCTTTGTTTACATTTATTAATCATTTATTTAAGTGAAGAGTGGCACCAGGTGGAAGGTAACTTGCCAAACTGTTTCTGACACAACTGGGGATTGATCCCGGGGTCCCTCGGATGCGAGCCAAGGACGGAGACCATTGGGTTGAAAGACTTTTAAGCCAGATAAAAGACGTAGTTGGTATAGTGTCTCATCACAGAGTGGTTGAGCGCCCGTCACTCCTACATTCCCTCACTTCTACATTCTCTAGAGCGCTCTTCTACATTCACCGGAGCGTCTCACTCTCTCCCCCCAACATTCACCGGAGCGCCTCACTCTCTCCCCCCAACATTCACCGGAGCGCCTCACTCCGCCTCTAAACCATGCCATGCAACTCATGTTGATTTAGCAATTATTTTTTTATTTGTGAGGTGAATGTGTTCGCTGGTATACGTTCGGCTTGTACATTAACGCATGTGTGTGTGTGTACATGCAAGGTATCTGCCAGGGGATGGAAGTTTCAGAGAATCTAATTGGTTCAAAATAGAGCTATCTTCTCTGATAGTAGAGTACACACTACTCACATTGTTTTAAGATATATAAATAATAATTGTACTGTCGAGAGTCGTTAGATAATTCTTTCAGCGAAGATCACTTGCGCTATTATTTCAAAAGAAGGAGTTCATGATCCTTGCAATATTAATTGTATTATTGAGGACCGTGTCATGAGACGATTCAAGAATTCTTGGACTTTCTGCAATAACAATTTATGTTGTTTCACTCTGGAATTACAGTTTACGCGGGTTTACTCTGGAATCGACGAAATCTCTGCTTTCCCCAAACTGTATAATTGGTCTTTGTTGACAAGGGTGACTTATTTGACCACTGGGGACAAGGGTGCATCACTAGGGAGCTCTACGAGGTCGGTCACCCAAAATACCACTCCTGCCGGCCAACGTAACTCTGTGTACTATGTATTTATGTCTGTAGGTTAGGTTTAGCATTTTAAAAGCACTACAATCACCTTCTGTGGTTGATTGTTCAATAAATCCTAGAACTATATGATTAACAGATCTCTCACCCTGTCCATGAAGGACAGAAAAAAAATGTATATATGCTGGTTAGCTTTGTAAATGTGTGGCCACGTCTGTGGTAGAAAATAATAATAATAATAATAATAAAAACCCGGGACGTCATCCCTGCCAGGTTCGACTCCCCCTCATTTTCTCACTGATACTTAATGTTAATGTGATATCTTTGTGTATATTAAATATACCCAATACATTACTGTAATAAAAACTATATATTTTTGGAACGATATTTATCTAGCAAGATTTAGGCCACGTTAAATGTACTTCAAACTTTTTTTAGTTAATTTCAAATGCCTGGTTTAATTTGTTTAGTGTATTATGTTATAGTTCATTTATGCGTATCTCCACAAGTTCTGATTCAAAATGATACCTGTTGAGCCAACCGGACATTTTGCGAAAATGTTCGGTGGAATAGAGATCCAGCATCATTTTTGCAACGGATGTCAAAGTTTCCGTTGCAGTCGGGATTCCGCTGCAACACGTCCCATTCGAGCGAGTGTCTATACAGTATACCTAGGTCATAAAAGTATTTGTGTGTACGTCTGATAACATACTACTTGTGAAGGAGGAAATGTATATTTTTACCCCTCAGAATGTTTGGTAATGTGTTTATTTGTGATGTGTGTCTATGTATATATTAACACGTTGTACTGAATGGGGTGAGAATAGCTTGAGCTACCTCATCCCTTTGTGTGTATTTTACCTCAATAAACTTATTTCAATTTCAATTTCAATTCGAGCGAGAGTGCTGTGTGTGTATGCGGAAAAAATCACAAAGAAATTTTGAAACCTGGACAAGCGCAGACGCCGCTACAGAACCTTAAGGGCAAAAGTATAAAATTCGTTGTAAATAATTTTATTTGCTTTTATTGCAACAATTACTTAACGTTGTGAACATTAATGCTGAACGTGGAGTCCAGGAACTTTAATCCACGAAATATTTCGATGTTCAGAACAGCTATCGTTCCAGAACTTGAGTCCAGCCTACAAACTCAATCGATTCATGAACCAATTTCCTTCAATTGCTTCACGAAAATTATCTTAAATAATTAAGTTGCAATTTACGTAAAAACATTTAAACAATTAATGAGAAGTTCAATTAATAGGTCGTTGCATGAAGTATGTCTAATAGGTTGTTGCATAAAATATGGCTAATAGATCGTTGAAGTGTTGCTAATACATCGTTGAATGAAGTGTTGCTAATAGATAGCTGAATAAAGCATAGTTCATAGGTCGTTACATGAAGCATAACAAACAGGTCGTTGCAAGATGGATAGGTAATAGGTTGTTGCATGAAGACCTGGAAGACGAATGGTAGTCCAGACAATAATGAAATTCCAAATCTGAAGCAAATATTACCAATAGAAAGTTGGTATCTGATAACGGCCAGAGAAGACGAGGGACCTGGACGGCGAGGGACCTGGACGACGAGAGACCTGGACGACGAGGGACCTGGGAGATGAGAGACCTGAAAGACGAGGGACCTGCACGACGAGAGACCTGGACGACGAGGGACCTGGGAGATGAGAGACCTGAAAGACGAGGGACCTGCACGACGAGAGACCTGGACGACGAGGGACCTGGGAGATGAGAGACCTGAAAGACGAGGGACCTGCACGACGAGAGACCTGAAAGACGAGGGACCTGGACGACGAGGGACCTGGACGACGAGAGACCTGGACGACGAGGGACCTGGGCGACGAGGGACCTAGAAGAGGAAAGGACTGGGGTGCTGGGGACAGGAGGGAAGGAAGGTGGATGGTGGTCCTGGGACCGCAATATTGCTACTGGGCTTCAGGGCGTCCTGGGATACACGTGTCGCTCCGATCTAATATTATTACCACACAATTTTTATCTGAACCCCCACGGCAGTCGTGACCGTGGTCTCTGTTGTTGTTGGCATGTTGTGTGGCGAGGCCTGGCAGCGTTATGTTTGTATTGTGCGCCGTGATGGCTGTTATGTTGTGTGGTATAGTGTGTGTATTGTGGTGTGTAGTGTTTGTTGTGTTTCACATATGTAACTTTTGGTGTGGTTGGGAGTAGTGTTGTTTGCCGGAAAGTTGTGTGAATTTATTTGCATTGTGTGTTAGTGACCTGTGGTTAGCATTTCTTTGTTGTGAGTACTCGTGCAATGCTGCAAACCGCTGTGTATTCCAGGGCTCAATTTCCTCGGTTACTTTAGACACTCATTACATCGTTTTCCACTTCCACAGATGTGAAATATCAAAATGGAAGGAAGGTCAGCACTATTATATTATATATATATAGAGTACCACCTCTGGTGCAATTGTAGGGACTCATAGCCTTGGAGAAGAGAACAGAGGTTATTCAGAGAAGATTTTGTGTATTCTCCTTGGCGACTTGAATATTTTCTTCTATCACCACTATTTTTTTATTATTTTATGCAATAAGTTACTCCTAGGTTTCTCATACACTCCCAGGTTCCTCATACACGCCAAGCATGACCTCTCACCTTCTTCTCAAACTTTCTTTTCTCATCCAATCTTCAAATTCACTCTAATACTTATTTTTATTCTCCAGTCTCCAATCATCCATTCAACATCGTTCAACATGGCCCAACCATCTCAGTACACTCAGTTTAATCTTGATGTTTGTTTCCCTCTGCACTACAACACGTGTTCATTCGTTACATTATATGTTCTCCAAACACCACTTATGATTTCCAGAACATCTAGTTTCTAGTGATCCAACTTCTGATTTTTCCCTTTCACCCCACACCATCGCCTCTATGTATAAGGAACGACAACACCACTCTTTCATGCAGCTATTCATAGCTGGCTTTTACAAGTCCAGATTTAAATTGCATTTATCGTTCACTTTCAATCCATTTTCCTTTCTTGACTGATTCTACTCTCGAATGTGACTTCAAAAATCAGTCCAAGCAATCGCGCATGTCGCTAGAAAAATTCTACCCAGTAAATGTAGATAATATAATAAAAATATATTATATCACGAATACTCGTCAAACTCCCGTTGGAAACCCAAGCGAAGATCGAATGCTGATATGTTGTCATGATCCCAGACTGTGTAAAAGAGAAACTCACTCTCCACGTTCCATTAAATGTATGGACTACATCAATGTCCTCTTGAAAACATTTTCACATTTATATTGCTTCTTTAATCAATGGCAGATTGCATGATTCTCAGAATCTTGCAATCTCGGACCTCACTAACCTGAAAAAACTTGCAATAAAATGGATTGGATTTTTGCAGCTTGGGGAAATGTAAGACGTCTTCGTTTGTCAATGAAACTGGAAATTCGCAGAAATGACAGTCAATAAGGCGGAGACTTTGCAATATTGGGGGATTCAGCATGTTACAAATTTGACGGAGAGCGGATCAGGGTGTGACAGGTGAGGTATAGGGTCTCTTGGCGCTGTGGCGAATGACGGGGAAGAGCGTAGGAAAGTGTAGGAGAGTGTGGAGAAGAGAGGGTGGGAGGGAAAGAGAGAGAGAGAGAGAGAGAGAGAGAGAGAGAGAGAGAGAGAGAGAGAGAGAGAGAGAGAGAGAGAGAGAGAGAGAGAGAGAGAGAGAGAGAGAGAGGAAGAGAGAGAGAGATTGACAAAAAAATAAGACAAAAATTAAAGAAAGGAGAAAGTCAGAGAGAGGGAGAAACAGGAGGGAGATGAGACACACTACAGCGTAGAGAGAGCGAGCCTGTTAAGTCAATGTGTATGTGCAGTACCTGCCAGACCATAACACACTAACTGGGCTTTATATCCACGCCAGATGTGTAACATATTGCTTTATATGGCATATGTGTGTGCAGGATAAAGGGCTTTACGAGTTACATCAGCTGAATAACCACACGCAGGCCTACAGAGTCCTCGGTTCCATATTGGGATACATATGTAAATTACACACACACACACACATATATATATATATATATATAAACTACCTAGTTACCCCAGGTAGTAAAAATTTCAGATCCGTAAATGAGTTGACTCAAATACAGCACCGGAAAATGTACCCAATAGGCTGAGTGCTAACCCTCATGAGTACACCTGCACTGAGTGCCCCTCAGCTTTGTCCCGCACACCCCCTCACCCTTCCCTGAGTGGCACTTCACTGTGTGCCGCACCATTGAGAGGAGACCCAAGGGGCCCTCGGGGTCATACCACGAGTGAAACACAATATTGTAAGAGCCGGAGGATTAGTGGAACAGGATGAAGAAGTTACAAACGCCCCAGAGGAACAGGATGTCGAAGCCAGAGGGCCAGTGGAATATAGGTTGGAATTCTGGAGGGCCAGTGGCACTCGACTTCCAACATTATGCGCCAATAACCATCTGTAGGAGAGAATTACACCCTCCACGCTGTATACCAGGAGTTACGACCACCCGCTACCGTATCCAGGTCCCAACGACCTCTCCCTAGCAACTAGGACGGCCAAAACCAAACTTGCTAGGACCACCGTCACCACACTGATAAATCAACATGTAGCATCAAATGAGTCCCTCCCCTAGCTACCTTCATATATTTGACTTCAAAGCTAATATCGAGCAGTGTTTTGAAAGAAATTGTTTACAGTTTCAAGTAGATATACCAGAAGCTACAAAAACGCAGTTTAATTAAATGAGAATATCTTCAGCAACACCATCCAGTGACGAACATAAGGACTCGTAAGGCAGGAAAGTGTGTGTTTTGTACTCAATACAATTCCTGCTGGTGACATGGTGGGCAGGAGCCAGTTAATTAAATATTGATTCGGGCTTCAGCACTCCAGAAGGCGAGGAAAACACGATTGTTCCTTGCCAGAGTGTCGGGGCTTTTTTGGGACAACATCTTACACCTTAATTAACGGGAATGGAGACCTTTGATATTTCAGGTAACCGGAGTTTCCACCTTTGATTCGCGTTGATACTTTCTGTTCTGCTCTTTCGTTGTCTGCGTGTTTTTGTACAACATGTTGGTAATGTTTAGATCAGGCTGGGGAGATGATAAGCTGAGGGTAGGGGGAACTAGCTGACAGTGCCAGATTGACGGAGCCAGACAGAGAGAGCCAGACAGACGGAGCCAGACAGACGGAGCCAGACAGACGGAGCCAGACAGAGAGAGCCAGACTGACGAAGCCAGACTAACGGAGCCAGACAGACGAAAAAAAGCCGTTGATAGGTATAGGTAATCTCAGAACTTCTCTAAATGAAAAGGTTCTGTAGTACAGTAGTGTTCGTTCTCGACTCAATCCCAGGTTCATATCTCCGAGCGGAAGATAGTTGGACACGTTTCCTTTCACCTAATGCATCTGTTAACCTACCAGTAAATAGGAACTCGGGAGTAAGGCAACTGTAAGAGTAAGAACAACTAGGTGAATACACACGCCTTAACGCTCTCTCGCTCTCTTTCTCACAGCTGAGTATATTAGCAGATAGCGACTTGACTACTGTTACCTGGCTTAGAAAGTTCCATTCCATAGTTCATGTTAAACCTTACCCAACTACTATTACTACTACTTTTCCAGTTTAATACAACCCGCCCATCAGTTTACAACCAAGTCACCAATTAATGTTGGATGAACAGAGGCGACCAGTTAGGGACTGGCGCCTTGTCAGTCTTTCCATAGCCAGGATACGAACACATACCAAAATAGTTGCGAGGCCCAGTTGAGTGTGTTACCACTTCATCCAGCAGTAATTGGGTATCTGTTGTTAAGCGATTGGCGGGTAGATTTCTAGGGGGGCAATTATTTGGGTAAGACTTACCAGAGCTTAAGGGAAGGGAAAGCTGTCCTTTCCCTGTCCTTTAAGGGAAGGGAAAGCTGTCAGTTTGCTAACAGGAGTCAGGAGGAGTCTACTCCTGTACCCACCTCTATAAAATTATTGAAACAGTGAAAAACTAAGCACGTTCAGCATGCAATAATAACATTGAAACCTAATCGTAACATTGAAATCTGATCGTCATCTAATCTCTTTAGTTGCGAAACCCATTAGTCTTGATCTTGCTATTTAAATCGATTCCGATTCTTTGTGTTGGGAGTTTACGTTGATCTTCATATACGGCCTTCTAAGTAAGTCTTTAACATGAGAAAGAACATATAATATGAGAGACTACTGTATCAAGCATAAAGAGAGATCGATCCTATTATTACAAAATCCACAGCATTACAGCTTTTTAAGAGGAGCATTATTAAAAGCTTAATAAAAAAAATGTTACATCTGCAGTTGAATTGGCAAACTAGAAGTCTGAGACTTGCGGCAACACAGGGACTTGGACGAGGACACTCCCGGGACCAACACAGCTATACTCGACAAACAACTTAGCATTAAGGACGCTAAAGTTTCTTGAAACTGGCCCACGAGCGGTCAAATGGCAGCCTTAAGAGCAAATCTCCCGCACATAATGGTAGAGAACTTGGGTGACCGCGCCAAGGCTGGCGGGAGAGAGAGGGAGAAAGAGGAGAAAGAGCAAAAAATATATAGAGCTTGATAGAGAGTGCTCACGAGAGAGAGAGAGAGAGAGAGAGAGAGAGAGAGAGAGAGAGAGAGAGAGAGAGAGAGAGAGAGAGAGAGAGAGAGAGAGAGAGAGAGAAGCAGCAGCACCAGTTTCAACAACAGCGGCTAGAATAGTGACCGGACTCTCAACTACACAGGGATTGAAGACAGACATCTTAACAGCTGTAGTCGAAAAGCAGTTTCACCAGTTCGTCCTACAACTGCATTTCGTACAGCAATTACAGCATTCAGCAGTCGTACCAGCAGCATTAATGATAACAGCCTCAACACTACAATTTTTTGCCATAGTGCACTTACACATTCAGTTTTTTAACACAGGTGGTTACAGAGTTCTCACTCCTGTTAGCAGGCTGAGAAATGACTCTTGTTCTCTGGGCCTCGACTGGCTCTTGTTCTGTTGATGTTCAGTGGCTCTTACTCTACGAGTCTCCTGCAGTCTCTCCCTGTTAAGTCATCAAATACTAATATGGCTACTTTACGTTGGGTTCCCTTTAAGATAAATGGTTAAGTTTTCCCGGCACAAGTGTATTACCCCATTAAAACTTTAAGCGTTTCATCAACTTAAAAGTTCCGTCCATCATAAGTTCTCGGAGGCCGGAAGGGAAATATGCTGCGTTATTTCCCCTTTACGATCTGGAGGATCGTAAGTTGTGGGTGTAAATCCTTCTTATGGCGGAGGCTGGTGATGAAAGCTCAAGGTGAAATCTCCTGCAGATTTATGATGCTAACTACAGGTGATGCTTCTGCACCTGTGATAATTATTTTTAATAGCTATTGATTTATCAATCACTGATATTCTTCTTATTATGTTAGAGTAACTAAGTTACTTTGAATTTTGTTAATTTCACTGGAAATTTCACTGCATTTCACTTCGTTTTAAACTCTCCCTCACTATTTTGAAAGTCAGATGATCATATATGGAACTTTTCCCCACCATAAAAATGACGGAAAGAGCATATAAAGTTTCCTGGGAACTATCACATAAAAACTGATTTTATTATCGCATTTTAATATGAAAATGAAATATGGAGCAAATTCTCGTTCAGCGGTGATGTCAACCTGATTATGTGAGGTTAAATGAGACACCGAGATGTGATTGAACTGAATATTTTGTTTACTAACACGCCAGGTGAGTGGAGCCCCCACAAACGACACACCTCCAGCGACGTAGCTCGAGTTATGCATTTCTTTGCGATACAATGAAGATTAGTATCAGTGACTGAACGAGAAATATCATTGGCTGCTACTACGCCAAAAAAGGACCGAGACCAGATAAAAATGTTGACCAAACCACACACACTAGAAAGTGAAGGGACGACGACGTTTTAGTCCGTCCTGGGCCATTCTCAAGCCGGACACAATCGACTTGAGAATGGTCCAGGACGGACCGAAACGTCATCGTCCCTTCCCTTTCTAGTGTGTGGTTTTGATCAACATATTTCTGCCACGTTATTGTGACTCCTCGTCTGCATACAGATAAAAATCTTGCTCAGGACAAACATTCACTCGATAAGCATTTAATCAAACGTATGACCGAGACTCACAGGAGAGATTAAAACTCTGAAGATTGCACACAAATATCAGGGTATTTGAACTGTGCTCCCTAGCTCCTCTCCCCTCAGCATCTGGGAGTGACGGCAGAGTGCTTGCTCTCTGATGCTGCAAATTCCCCTCAACACAACAGACCAGAGAAAACTAGAGATGGGTGGGGGACGTGTGACGAGGAGAGGGTAGAATGGGATGGGGAGTGATGGGTGAGGTGGGTGTGGTGGGATGGGGAGGGACATAGGGATCGGGAGGGGTGGGAAGAATTGGGAAGGGAATGGGAGGTGAAGGAAGTATTGGGATATATTGATAGGGATGGGGAGGGTAGGGGGTTTGAGGGAGAAGGGGTAGAGAGGGGTAGAGAAGGGAGAGGAGAGGATGAATTGTGAGAGAAGGGGTGGAGAGAGGTATGAGGAAAAATAGGGAACTGGAGATGCACACACTGTTAAACATAAATCATGATACCAACGTCCAATTAATGCAAAATCTTCGCCCAGTGATCGCCAATAATATATTTCATATCACTGTATTTCCTTGTTAAATCAGAGTAAGATACACAGAACTAATCGACGCATATGGAGGGAAAGTGGCGACGCATCAGTCCGTCCTGGACTCATAATAAATGGTTGATGGCGACAATTTGAACTCCTTAATAGTTTCACTGTCTTCTATACAGTCTCTCTCTCTCTCTTAAGTTATATATTACTCTTTTAAACTCTGTTTTTTTCTTCTTTCAATTAATTTTTATCTTCGCTTATCAAATATTTTAGTGGTGGACTGAAAATATACGAGGGTTGCTAGTACGTGTGTGTGTGTGTGTGTGTGTGTGTGTGTGTGTGTGTGTGTGTGTGTGTGTGTGTGTGTGTGTGTGTGTGTGTACTCACCTAATTGTACTCACCTAATTGTGCTTGCGGGGGTTGAGCTCTGGCTCTTTGGTCCCGCCTCTCAACCGTCAATCAACTGGTGTACAGATTCCTGAGCCTATTGGGCTCTATCATATCTACATTTGAAACTGTGTATGGAGTCAGCCTCCACCACATCACTTCCTAATGCATTCCATTTACTAACTACTCTGACACTGAAAAAGTTCTTTCTAACGTCTCTGTGGCTCATTTGGGTACTCAGCTTCCACCTGTGTCCCCTTGTTCGCGTCCCACCAGTGTTGAATAGTTCATCCTTGTTTACCCGGTCGATTCCCCTGAGGATTTTGTAGGTTGTGATCATGTCCCCCCTTACTCTTCTGTCTTCCAGCGTCGTGAGATGCATTTCCCGCAGCCTTTCCTCATAACTCATGCCTCTTAGTTCTGGGACTAGTCTAGTAGCATACCTTTGGACTTTTTCCAGCTTCGTCTTGTGCTTGACAAGGTACGGGCTCCATGCTGGGGCCGCATACTCCAGGATTGGTCTTACATATGTGGTGTACAAGATTCTGAATGATTCCTTACACAGGTTCCTGAACGCCGTTCTGATGTTAGCCAGCCTCGCATATGCCGCAGACGTTATTCTCTTTATGTGGGCTTCAGGAGACAGGTTTGGTGTGATATCAACTCCTAGATCTTTCTCTCTGTCTGTTTCATTAAGTACTTCATCTCCTATTCTGTATCCTGTGCCTGGCCTCCTGTTTCCACTGCCTAGTTTCATTACTTTGCATTTACTCGGGTTGAACTTCAACAGCCATTTGTTGGACCATTCACTCAGTCTATCCAGGTCATCTTGTAGCCTCCTACTATCATCCTCTGTTTCGTTCCTCCTCATAATTTTTGCATCGTCGGCAAACATTGTGTGTGTGTGTGTGTGTGTTTGCTTGCGTGTGTACCTGCCTGCCTTCCTTCAAATGCCTCCCAAAATGAGTACCCTAATTGCCAATTTTATAAAAAACTATTGAAGATGAACATTTTTCAGTTCACGTCGTAATTTAATGATAAAAGTGTAGTCGAGTTCTGGTGAAGTGCTTTCCCGAGACACGAGGGATGGTGGGCAACACTGGCCCTTGAGGCCCGGAGGACCCCGGCGTCGGCGCCACCTGCAGCTGAGCACCTGCTGAAGTGGCTCCTTCTCCCTGTCCATTCTCAAGCTCCTTTTCCTCTTCACCTTTTTCTTCTGCTCCTCTTCAGTCTCCTCCCAATTTCCTCTTCGTCGATCTGCTCCTCCTCCTAAAAGGGGCATTCGACCAACACGTTTCGCATGGTAAATAACACCCTTCGAGGGTTGGAGGTTATTATCAAGGGAAATTGCCAAGCCATTACGACTATTTAGCACTGGGAAGGGGTCAGGATAAGGATTTGTGATGGGACGGGGGAAGGAATGGCGCCTAACCACTTGGACGGTCAGGGATTGAACGCCGACCTGCATGAAGCGAGAACACCTTTCGAGCCTCGCTAAATAACACATTTTTAGCTTCGTCGTACAAGAAATCTCCCACTCTGCCCTCCCTAGCCCGTCAGACAGCTGATATAATGTCATGTTTCACGGTACCATTATGTTTACTCGTAAGGAAGTCATGCACTAACTATAGACAGCTCATTATGAGAGTGGAAAATATTTAGTTCCGGATAGATGTGTGTGATTAATCATTGATCAATTATTACAGCGTGATACTGTGCAATTGCACAATAATGTGACAGCAAATTAGTAACCCAACCCACGCATATGAGAAGAAGGGAAAGTGATGACGTTTTGGCCGTTTCTTGATCCTTTCAATTTGTTTCAGGACTTGACAGATATCGAGCCAACCACTTGTACCGGACTGTTGAGCGACGGTCTTGTGGTTAGGCACCATTCCTTTCCTTCTTCCTATCCAAAATCCTCATATCCCTTTCAAGTGCTATATAGTCATAATGGTTTAGCAGTTTCTCCTGATTACCTTGATATGGGTCGAAAACGGATCGAAATATCATCACTTGTTATTCTTTTAATGTAGGGGTTTGGGTTACTACTCTTGTACTATTTAAACCAAAAATACGGATATTGGCAATGTTGTGTCGTAATTTTCCTAAGTACTCTCACGTGACCGAATGAGAGGACGGTAGTACAAGGTGGTATATTATTGGTCAAGAGTCAGGTGCTCAACTAATCAGAAATCTGTTCGAGACGTGACATGATATTCTCGTTGAATCTCTATTGGCTACCAGTGGCACTTCCTCTTTGTAATCCAGTGAACGATGCTGTTCTGGCTTGACATTTTGACCCATTTTAAGAAATCTGTCACCTTCATGCGCTTAGAAAGAAACGTGAAAAAGATTAAAATTAAAACATAAATTGAAAGGATGAATGTGAGGATCAAAGCTTGATTTGAAGTTGAAGATTTGCAGACTATCATGTTTTCAACAGACTGATGATCGAAACGGGTTTGTAACAGTGACTGATGGACTTTCGTCAGATATCAACAGAGACACTGCTGGCAGGCTGAAAATTTATCCAGTGCTAATACAAGTTACCGATTGTGATTTATTAAGAAATTGAGTAGACTTAACCTGCCCTAACCTGACCTGACCACTTCACTCACAGACAAAAATCCCTACCTCTTTCCAACACTCTTCCCCTTTCTGTCGTACAAGACAACGCCCCCTCCCCGTACAAGACAACAGCCTCCTCTCCCCTAATACAAGACAACGCCTTCTCCGTCTAAAACCCACAGCTGCAAGGTTCTCGCATCTCTTGGTTTGTTTTGGCGCGTATTGAATCTTTTGGCAGAGAGTTGCGAGTGACTGGAATCTATGTTGACGCGCCTCAACACTCTTCCCTTTCTCCTCTGATGGAAGAGCTGTTGCTCCTTACAAACGGTGGAGCGCGTCGTTTGTTTCACTTTAACTGCATAGATGTTTCCACACAAGTTGCCTTGGAGGGGGGAAGGGTACAGAGGATTGCAGGTCCGTGTTATTTATTTTTGTTTAGTTTTTTCTACTGCATACGTTTGGGAGTTGAGAGATACATGTTACACTGAGGAACTTTTAGGCAAAACTGTTTTTTGTGTAGACTTCGTCTCTTTCTCTTCATCCTCTATTTCAGATGAAGATGAGAATATGTATGGGAAGTATCCCAAACTGAGAGTACTAGTGGCTTTGCATAAAATATATTCGCATCTTCTACTGTATTTGTATCGCATATTCTATGAGTATCTCCGCATATTCTACTGTATCATGTTTGAAATGTACCTCATGTAAATAAAAATAATTAGTAAGTCAAGAAATATATGAGAAACTAGAAACCGAGAACGTAATAGCATAACAATTACTGAATACAAGTGTACTTAGCTCATCGTGCTAAGTTCATTCACATGAAAACTGCAAAAGTTTTCAATTAAAGTTATTTCTGAAAACCTAAGTTAAGGAGCTTTATTAGTCAAGACGGTGTCCTGGAGATTCTATAGTCCAACCACTTGAACTGGCTGGATAGAGCGACGGCCTCGTAACTTGCAGGTCGGCGTTCAATCCCTGAAGGTCCGAAAAAGTTGGGACACCATTCCTTCCCTCTATCCAAGTGATATACTGGATTAACGCCTTCTCTTCATAACTCCCTTTCCTCAACTCACACCCTCCAATCCGTTATATAGAGCTGGATTCCTTCCAAAATATTTCCTTTGGCAATTTACCGAAACGACTATGACCTGATCTGTGGTCTTCATCACGGTGAAAATATTTTCTACTTGATGACTAAGTTGAATCATCAACGCTGACAGTACGATAAGAAATGTTAGGATAAGAACGGATAACGTAGGATAAGAGAGGATAGGTTCGCTTACAGAATAGCGATGGTGTTTACATACTTGCCTCAAGTTTCAGATCCTACACATCCTGTCTCGGTCTTCACCAGCGTACACGAGGCCCGCATCTCAACAGGTCTCTAACGAGCGACACACTCTTATTAATTTACAGCGAATGGTTGTTGGAGATAAGGGAAGAGGAAGATAGGCAGAGGAAGGGAAGATGCAAGGGGGAGAAGGAGATAGGTAGAGGAAGGGGAAAGGGAGATAGATGAACGGATGGGAGAGGGAATAGGCGGTGATATGCAGAGTGATGGTAAGATGGAAAGGAAGAGGGAAGGAATAGATGGTGTAAGAATGAGCAGAAGGACCGAGTAGGGAGGGAAGGAAGGGTTGGAGGACCGAAGGATAGGAGGAAGGAAAGGAGGAAGAGAGAGAAGAGGGTCATGGGAAAGGGAGAGGAAAGAAATAAAACTAATGTTATTCGTGGTGTGTGTGTGTGTGTGTGTCTGTGTGTACGTGTGTGTACATTACTCAAATCTATTTATTATCTAGTCACTTAATTTGCTATGGTGTTAGTAGACAATGATATAATCATGAGGTGTAACTAAAGATTTGTATCCCACTTAACAGGAACGTCTGGGTTTATCAATAACATTCCTGTATGCATTATTGAAGGTTAAATATCATTAATTAGAATGGTGTTTATATTTATTTTTAATAAAGTTTAGGCTTCATTCCCTTTTAGATACAAGATGAAACTTGCGTCATCTGTTGGCATGAACTTTCAATCGATAATTTAACTTTGATTTTTGTTATCGGCTTTTGTGATTGTTCATGTTTCTAATGTTAGGTACTTTTGCTTTTATAGATTCTACAGAAAAATACCTACCCTTTATATCTATTCCCGTTCTCTTTGTCTCTCTGTCTTTCCGATTCTTCTTTTATATCTCTCTGACACACACACACACACACACACACACACACACACACACACACTCACACACACACACACACACACACACACACACACACACACACACACACACACACACACTCTCTCACACACTCAGAAACAATAACGGAACGACAAGCACCGACAACAAGCTCTCAGCTAAAGGACTCAACGTAAACTAAGCAACGCTGCTTCATTACCTCAAGTCCACTACAAGAGGGATCGTTATGATATTGACTGTTGAGCATTCACATGCCAACGTACGAAACCTGTGCATCTTTGCTGGATAATGGCTGCTTAGTCCATACTCATCAAACAGTTTAGAAGCTTCGAAACCTCTCAACCCAGTATTGTTATTGATATAAACAGACAAGTAATGCAACTTTAATTACATTCAAAGTTTTAAAATATTCAAGTAAAAATATTCACAATTATATTTTACTAAAATATTTTTATAATGATATCTCCAGTTTATATTAAGTCCCGCTCTCCTCTCTCGCTCTCACCACTCTACTCCCTCCTTCTACCTAAATCTCACCTCTCAACTCCTTTCTCCCTCAATCCTCTCCCTTCTCCTTCTCCCCCCTTCCCACTCCTTTTCCTCCCTCATGTAAAGATTCATAGCCGTCGAGGAAGTTGATATGTTGACTTCAACACTCAATATCCCTGTTAGAAGCTTGCGTCATTTCGGCATCTTCAACCCCTCCTACTGATATATCTCAAGGCTTCATTCAGACCTCAGAAACTTCTCAATCTCAAGATTTAATTTCGACTTCTGAAACTTCTCAATTTCAAGTTTCATTTAGAC
Organism: Procambarus clarkii; assembly: GCF_040958095.1. Taxonomy (NCBI): domain Eukaryota; kingdom Metazoa; phylum Arthropoda; class Malacostraca; order Decapoda; family Cambaridae; genus Procambarus; species Procambarus clarkii. Next base: position 14,681,211 of record NC_091213.1, read on the forward strand.
TTTGGGAACTTTGTTAAATGGAAGAAGCATCGTGAGCCTTATCGACTAAGGACGATGCAAAGAAGCTGTCTATTTGCAAACGTCGGGAATCGTCTTCCTCCTCTATCGGTTATGCTAATCTTGGTTCATTCACAGGAGGATGCCCCGAGGGATGGCTGAAGGACGAATAAGGATCGAGGAAATACAGGGCCGCCTACCGTAAATTTTTCTCTACTGTAGATTGCATGGGCGTGTTGTGTCGTGAGCTTCCCAGTACATCTACGTATGTCTGGAGAAGCAGCGTGAGACTCCGAGAGCCAGGGGCGTATATGACGGTCCGGAAGCATAAATTTACAATAATATGCACATTTGTTTGGGTTATATTTTCGAATTGCCTCATTTATATCACCTCGAGATGCTTTGGGAACATTGTAAGTGTATAACTTACATCCTGATCGTCACTTAATACGCACTCTTTGATGAATGGCAATTGGCCGCCTGTCAATAACTGCTGGATGAGGTCTTCGTGCATTATCGTAGCGAGAGATTGCAGCTGTGAGGGTACTGTTACAGCTGGGGCAGAGGGCTGGGAACTGGCAAGTACAATTAAAGACGATTAATCAGCGATGAGACAGAGGTGGGATAGGACAACCTCCTCTCATCTGTTGCTGACGGCCAGAGGATGGTGCAGGCTCGTCTACTGACTTTTGCGGTGTCATCCGCAAAGAAACGAGTGGCTCAAGGTCCCTGGGTACCCAGAGACTGCTCCGAGCTCCAGGGCCGACTGTGTTGGGGTTTCAGCCTTGTCGTTACCCAGAATGTTGTAATGCCCAGGTACCAAGAGTGTTGTAGTGACCATCAAGACGATGGGGTTTTAGGGAGGATTTTTTCATAATGATGATAACAAGTACTTGAGTGTTTGACGATGTTGTATACATTTTATCCGAACATGGAGTCCAGATAAAATGTAAAACCTTACCGTCAGTTAACACTAAGAAAACGTAATCTATTGTTCAAGCTATTGCAAATAACAGTTTTGAGGACCGATGTATGCAAAGGTAAACAAAACATGAAGGCACATCCTTTGACTTCACCCCTCGAGTGCTATGCAGTAACATTGACTTAGATCTTTCTCCACACATTGCTATGGTAATTACCCAATTTGGAATGCAAATTTTTACCGATTTGTATGATGTCATCTTTTCAAAAACTATTAATGAATAAACCAAATCATAAATTACACGCAGTCAAATTGCATTGAAGAAATACATGTATATATATTGCGTAAGAAACAAAATATGATAAATATAAAAATAATTAATTGGCAAGGTCGAAAAAATGAAACCACCGTTTTCTTTCAATATTAACCACTGGCTGCTGCATTCTCGGTGCTGGGAAATTCAATTAACTTGCCTTTTACTGTCTGTGGTCTGATGGGACGGACTTGAGTCACTATTGATTGGTAACACTTCCACTCTTGCCAGACGGAGCGTCGCGTTCTCTTGAATTTTGTGTTGACAGTACTGGAATGTTTTTAATAGTGGATATGGCTGGTGCGGTGTTTTTGGTGGATGGGGGATTGTTGTAGAGCGGCAGTGGTGTAGATGATGATTGTGTTGAGGAAGCAGTGATGGAGACCACGATTGTATTGTGTTCCTTACAGTGGAAGTTAGTGGTGTTTTAGCTCTTCGTCCAAAATACCAATTTCCATTCTGTCTACATGAAACGAGGCGGCGCAAGAAAAGCGTCTGCGTCTGAGACTTTGGTGTTTCTTGGCATCCGTCTGTTTGTCTGTCTCTCGTCTTCAGACACAGGCAGGGGAGGAAGACACACGTGTCCGAGGCTGCACCACAGGCCCTTAACACCTTCATCATGTGTTAAGGTGGCCATAACCACCAGAGAGTGGCGCCTCATCCTCACGGCATCTGTTGCCTCACGCTTCTGGTGATACTGCCTCACGCTTCTGGTGATGCTGCCTCACGCTTCTGGTGATACTGCCTCACGCTTCTGGTGATGCTGCCTCACGCTTCTGGTGATACTGCCTCACGCTTCTGGTGATGCTGCCTCACGCTTCTGGTGATGCTGCCTCACGCTTCTGGTGATGCTGCCTCACGCTTCTGGTGATGCTGCCTCACGCTTCTGGTGATGCTGCCTCACGCTTCTGGTGATGCTCCCTCACGCTTCTGGTGATGCTGCCTCACGCTTCTTCTGATGCTGCCTCACGCTTCTTCTGATGCTGCCTCACGCTTCTTCTGATGCTGCCTCCCGCTTCTGGTGATACTGCCTCACGCTTCTGGTGATGCTGCCTCATGCTTCTGGTGATGCTGCCTCACGCTTCTGGTGATGCTGCCTCACGCTTCTGACGATGCTGCCTCACGCTTCTGACGATGCTCCCTCACGCTTCTGGTGATGCTGCCTCACGCTTCTGGTGATGCTGCCTCACGCTTCTTCTGATGCTGCCTCACGCTTCTGGTGATGCTGCCTCACGCTTCTGGTGATGCTGCCTCACGCTTCTGGTGATGCTGCCTCACGCTTCTGGTGATGCTGCCTCACGCTTCTGACGATGCTGCCTCACGCTTCTGGTGATGCTGCCTCACGCTTCTGGCGATGCTGCCTCACGCTTCTGGCGATGCTGCCTCACGCTTCTGACGATGCTGCCTCACGCTTCTGACGATGCTGCCTCACGCTTCTGGTGATGCTGCCTCACGCTTCTGGTGATGCTGCCTCACGCTTCTGGTGATGCTGCCTCACGCTTCTGGTGATGCTGCCTCCCGCTTCTGGTGATGCTCCCTCACGCTTCTGGTGATGCTGCCTCACGCTTCTTCTGATGCTGCCTCACGCTTCTGGTGATGCTGCCTCACGCTTCTGGTGATGCTGCCTCACGCTTCTGGTGATGCTGCCTCACGCTTCTGGTGATGCTGCCTCACGCTTCTGGTGATGCTGCCTCACGCTTCTTCTGATGCTGCCTCACGCTTCTGGTGATGCTGCCTCACGCTTCTGGTGATGCTGCCTCACGCTTCTTCTGATGCTGCCTCACGCTTCTGGTGATGCTGCCTCACGCTTCTGGTGATGCTGCCTCACGCTTCTGGTGATGCTGCATCAAACTTCAGGTGATGCTGCTGCCTCGTTTGTGGCGGAGGTGCAGTTAGTGCTGTGGTGATGGTGACTGTGGAGTTGGCACCTTGGAGATGGAGGTGGTGGCGGTGGTGGTGGTGATGGTACTGGTGGCGATGGTGTTTGTGGGTGATAATAGTAGTGATGGTAGAAATAGTATTGGTTATGGGGATGGTAATAGTGGTAATGGTAGTGATAATAATCGTGGCGGTTGTAGAGATAGTGGTAACGGTTGTAGAAAGGTGATGAATGTGATGGTTAAGGTGATGGTGGTTGTGGAGAAGCGGGAACGAAGATTTCCCTCGGGCATGGTAGAGAATGAAGGCGTAAATGAATGGGAACGAGAGACTAGAGGGGGAGAGCAAGATAATTTTGAACATCTTATATACTAGTGATTGGTAAGAAATAAGGGGATATAAAGCAGTGTGGGGGTAATAAAGTAGGGGAAATTAAGTACGGGGGCAAGAAAGGAGATAACCAAGCATGGGAAAGTCTGGTTAGCTTCGGCATGCCCAGTCTAGCTTTACCCTGCCTACCATAGCCCTGCCCCACTGCTCTCCTACCCCTTCATCCTACCACTCCCCGCACCCCCTCACTCCCTCACTACCCCGACTCCCGTCTCCCCACCCAGCAGCACTCCACTACACCCCGCCCCACATTCTCTTAATCCACTTCAGCGGGGCTCCACACGGCACATCTCTCACGCTTCTAAATATTCCATGATTTTCTGCCACACTATTCAGATCGGAACTGAGCAGGGGGCAGGGAGCAGCCAATGGGCAGAAAGGGAGGAGGGGGGCAAGGAAGTGTAGGGTGTGGGGGAGGGAGTAGAAAGAAAGAGAAAAGGTGACGTATTTTAGCGATTTTTTCCCCATGGGTAAAAATAGTTTTAATGGTGAATTGGAGTGCAAAGGGAAATGGAGAAAGGAAATGGTTAAACGAAGAAAGGAGACGGTAGAAGATGAGAGAAAAGATTGACTGGTGAGAGGAGCCGGTCGGCCGAGCGGACAGCACACTGGACTTGTGATCCTGTGGTCCTGGGTTCGATCCCAGGCGCCGGCGAGAAACAATGGGCAGAGTTTCTTTCACCCTATGCCCCTGTTACCTAGCAGTAAAATAGGTACCTGGGTGTTAGTCAGCTGTCACTGGCTGCTTCCTGGGGGTGGAGGCCTGGTCGAGGACCGGGCCGCGGGGACACTAAAAGCCCCGAAATCATCTCAAGATAAACTCAAGGGGTATGAACATTTGTATATACCTTCAAGGTAAAATTTGTTTACATTAGTTCTTTAAATTGCCTTATCATTCAGATTTTGTGTTATGGCAAACTACATATTGCTTTTCCACTATATATTACCTCTCAATTTGTAGCTAAATGTTACTCGATGGCAAAACTATAAAGCTTAATAACTGATAAAGCTGATAAAGCTTCATTTAGACTGAAGATAACCTATTAAGTTCAGCAAATATTTTTATTGTTTGTACAAGTTATTACGAAATATTGTTTGATTTTAAATTTGACAACTGAAAAATTTAGAATTTTTTTTTTTAGCTTTTAAATCTAAGTCTAAATCTTGAGAATACTTACATATTATTACCTTTGGTAAATATTTTACAATAAACTTTTGTAAGCTAACCCAACTGTGAATGTTCAAACATTTATGAATAAAACATTTTAATTAAAATTTGGAAGATGGTTAAAAGAGGGAAGGAAAGAATGGACAAGACATGGAATATTACGGAACTTAGAATAAAGTCGAGAGGGAGATGAACATGTTGACCAGACCACACACTAGAAATTGAAGGGACGACGACGTTTCGGTCCGTCCTGGACCATTCTCAAGTCGATTGTGATGAGGAGATTGTGTCACGAGATGAACATGATAATGTGAGGAAGAGAGAGGGAATGTGCTGAAGAGAATGACTCGGAAAAGAATGGGTGTGGGAAGTAAAGGAAAAAAGTGTAGGGAAGAGAATGAGTACAGGGATGGTAAGTAATGTAGAGAAGAGAATGAACATGAGAACAGAAAAGAATATGGAGAAGAGAATATGAGTGGGGAAGAGAATGAATGTGGGTAAGATAATGAGTGTGTGTTGTAGAGAATGAACATGTGAGAGAAAATGAATGTGAGAAAGGGAAAAACACAAAGATGACGAGAACGGCTTTGATAACGAATACAAGAAAATGAGAACGATGAACAGAATGATGAACTCATTAAAGATATCTAGTTGTCACTGAAATAGTAGATGATGTGTTTAATGGTCATTTGGAGGAAAATACTAAGAATTCATACATATATTTCCTCGCCAGAATAACTACCCCGGGAAAAAGCTGAAAACATACGAAAGTGTTTGGGAGAAAGAGAAAGGTACGGATGTAAAAAAAATATAGCATTTTATGTTTGAATTCTATATAACATATATATTTTTTTAACTATTTATCAGGATGCTTTTGGGAAATATTAAGCTTCGTCTAGTAATGAAACATTTGTAGTACACGATGTTTTGTGTTTATTATCGCCTACAATAAGAGTAACAGTGTTAATCATGATATGTAAACGAGACTAAATTAGGTTAATAATTCTACTAAACATCTACTCAAAAGAAACATTCGTAGTGCTTTCTCGGTGTGATCTTTGGTAAAATACTAAAAATATTGTCTGTCACTAGTTACTTAAAACTAAATTAAAACAGTATATTCACAAGATCTGTTTTATTTATTAAAACTCTAGTCGCATAAATCATCTATTATTCCTTCGAATATACGCAACTTCTTATAAAACGAATTACAAATATAATGTAACAATATTACAAGAACTTAACAAACTATAAAACCAAATCGAACATTTATTTCTTATACAAAAAAACGTTGATTACGGCCCATTTACCGAGTCTTCATATTCCAATCTTCAAGTGTTTGTGCCTCCCTACACACGAGGACTCCCGCTCACATGTAAACAATTCTCTATTCAAACATCAAGGGAATAATCGGGAGATCTATGTTATGTATATTGCATCCTGGAGTGTCATTATTATACTCATTGGGATGATAATATCCGCCGTGGAGTGCGGGGTGGTCTGATGTTAATGAATATTGGAAATCCTTTGAGATGAGTCCAAGTAACAGAGATAATGAGGTGTGTATGAACGGGAGAGGGGAGAGACAATTTATATATATATATATATATATATATATATATATATATATATATATATATATATATATATATATATATATATATATATATATATATATATATATATATATGTCGTACCTGGTAGCCAGAACGCACTTCTCAGCCTACTATTCAAGGCCCGATTTGCCTAATAAGCCAAGTTTTCATGAATTAATATTTTTTCGTCTACCTAACCTACCTAACCTAACCTAACCTAGCTTTTTTTGGCTACCTAACCTAACCTTACCTATAAATATAGGTTAGGTTAGGTAGGGTTGGTTAGGTTCGGTCATATATCTACGTTAATTTTAACTCCAATAAAAAAAAATTGACCTCATACATAGAGAAAAGGGTTGCTTTATCATTTCATAAGAAAAAAATTATAGTAAATATATTAATTCAGGAAAACTTGGCTTATTAGGCAAATCGGGCCTTGAATAGTAGGCTGAGAAGTGAGTTCTGGCTACTAGGTACGACATATATATATATATATATATATATATATATATATATATATATATATATATATATATATATATATATATATATCCTTATTTCATTTTTCAGTGCTCTATAATCATACTAGTTTCGCGTTTTCTACCCATAATTACCATATTTACCAGGTCCATTTGTCAAGACGTCAACAAATTTCTGAACCTAAACAAATTAAAAGTGTTTTGCTTATCAGAAAATGAGCAACATATTAAACTATCATTACAACAGCATTTTCACATACCTAGTTCATTTAATTTCTAATTAGTTAATTAAATGATTGATGGAGTGTGGGAGATATTCATGATATTAATGTTAATAATGATGAGGGTGGTGTCGATACTGAAAATGATTATGGCAATTGAAAAATACAGATAAGAAAAACTTGGGCAAATAAATATGTCGATTGTTAAAGATGTCGAATTTAAAAAAGAACACAAATCTTCAGTGCGAGGACACCAAAAATTGAGGATTATTTAAACTTAATGAACAAAGAGATGATGGTTGCCAAGTCGTTAGAGATGCTTTGATGTTAGGAGTAAGAAGGAAGACACGAGGTTCAAGGAAGCGCCAAAAAATAATAAAAATTAGAGAACCTGTTATAAGTAAGTAATTTTCAAGCAAATTACATGGACTACGTAGCATCGTCTGTGTCGCGAGATATTAAAAAGAAATCATGTAATATCTTAATGCAAGAAGCAAGACGTAAGGCAGGCGACAACTAAGTTATCGAAACTACAATTTTTTTTTTCTTGGTGAATAACATTAATCATGAAGTAGGTGAATATGAAGAACGTTCATATTAGCCCGTTCTTTGGAATACTAAATGAAAAATAAGTTCTCCCAATTTTATACACATATTGATTACAGAAAATATAGCATCAAATAAATTATAATTATGCAATAATTTTTCTCAACAATGTCAACATTTACTCCACCAATGACCACCATGCCCTAGAAACGGATTAGTTAAGGATGTAGTTTTCTAGTAACTAGCCTAATAGGTACTAGAAACTAGTTAAATAGGCACAAGGAACTAGTTTGCTAGGTGTTATAAATAAGTTTAACTAAAGATACTGTTTTAATGTAAGGTGTTTTCCCGAAGAACATATATTTTAACACCCTAAGTAAAGCCTTATATAGATTGCAAACTGACATTTACAGCGCATACATAATAGAAATTACTATGGGTCTGCTCTGTAACAATCCAGCAGTCAAGAATTTTAATATTTAATGAAAGAAAGTTCTAGGTAACATCCTATTTGTTATTCTTACTGAATACAAATAAATCAAAAACTTGCATTGAAAATATCAAATAGAGTGTGTACAAAAAAAGTCATATAACATCATATAACATATCAATGAACAAGAGCTGATGCCCTTAAATACAATTAGACGTGCGCATATAAACGAGTTCAGGCACGTTGACGATAAACGGCAATTTTTTTTATTAATACATGAGGTACATCTGCATTAGTGCAGCTATCCTAAACTATATAAAGTGCAGTCTGAACAAGCACCCACAGGTCTAAGCAAGCAACCATTGGTATGAACAAGCACCCTACGGTCGGAACAAGCACCCACAGGTCTAAACAAACACCCACAGGTTTTACCATGCACCCACACGTCTGAGCGAGCACCCACAGGTCTGAGCGAGCCCCCACAGGTGTGAGCGAGCACCCACAGGTGTGAGCGAGCCCCCACAGGTGTGAGCGAGCCCCCACAGGTGTGAGCGAGCACCCACAGGTGTGAGCGAGCACCCACAGGTGTGAGCGAGCACCCACAGGTCTGAGCGAGCCCCCACAGGTGTGAGCGAGCCCCCACAGGTGTGAGCGAGCACCCACAGGTGTGAGCGAGCACCCACAGGTGTGAGCGAGCCCCCACAGGTCTGAGCGAGCCCCCACAGGTGTGAGCGAGCACCCACAGGTGTGAGCGAGCACCCACAGGTCTGAGCGAGCCCCCACAGGTGTGAGCGAGCACCCACAGGTCTGTGCGAGCACCCACAGGTCTGAGCGAGCACCCACGGGTCTGAGCGAGCATCCACGGGCCTGAGCGAGCACCCACGGGTCTGAGCGAGCCCCCACAGGTGTGAGCGAGCACCCACAGGTGTGAGCGAGCACCCACAGGTCTGAGCGAGCCCCCACAGGTGTGAGCGAGCACCCACAGGTGTGAGCGAGCCCCCACAGGTGTGAGCGAGCACCCACAGGTGTGAGCGAGCACCCACAGGTGTGAGCGAGCACCCACTGGTGTGAGCGAGCCCCCACAGGTGTGAGCGAGCACCCACAGGTCTGAGCGAGCACCCACGGGTCTGAGCGAGCATCCACGGGCCTGAGCGAGCACCCACGGGTCTGAGCGAGCCCCCACAGGTGTGAGCGAGCACCCACAGGTGTGAGCGAGCACCCACAGGTCTGAGCGAGCCCCCACAGGTGTGAGCGAGCACCCACAGGTGTGAGCGAGCACCCACAGGTCTGAGCGAGCCCCCACAGGTGTGAGCGAGCACCCACAGGTGTGAGCGAGCCCCCACAGGTGTGAGCGAGCACCCACAGGTGTGAGCGAGCACCCACAGGTGTGAGCGAGCACCCACTGGTGTGAGCGAGCCCCCACAGGTGTGAGCGAGCCCCCACAGGTGTGAGCGAGCCCCCACAGGTGTGAGCGAGCCCCCACAGGTCTGGGGGGCGCAACCCACAGGTCTGGGGGCGCAACCCACAGGTCTGGGGGGCGCAACCCACAGGTCTGGGGGCGCAACCCACAGGTCTGGGGGCGCAACCCACAGGTCTGGGGGGCGCAACCCACAGGTCTGGGGGCGCAACCCACAGGTCTGGGGGGCGCAACCCACAGGTCTGGGGGCGCCACCCACAGGTCTGGGGGCGCAACCCACAGGTCTGGGGGGCGCAACCCACAGGTCTGGGGGCGCAACCCACAGGTCTGGGGGCGCCACCCACAGGTCTGGGGGCGCCACCCACAGGTCTGGGGGGCGCAACCCACAGGTCTGGGGGCGCCACCCACAGGTCTGGGGGCGCCACCCACAGGTCTGGGGGCGCAACCCACAGGTCTGAACAAGCACCCACAGGTCTGAACAAGCACCAATAGGTCTGAACAAGCACCCACAGGTCTAAACAAGCACCCATTGGTCTCAAAGACCAAGAGCAGGAGTTATCCTAGACTATATGAAGTGGAGTACAACGTGTCAAAAAAGCTAACTAGGTGATGCTAGAAAATCCCCATCACACAGGATGGTTAGTCATACAGAGGCATGTGATGGGCAGTCTGTACTGGCAGACTCTGGGTGCATTATGTGGATATCATCAACACAAGATTGAATAAGGTGGCAGTGGTAATAAAAGTTTCCATCTCGCAGGATGGTTAGTCATACAGAGCCATATGTTTAGTAACCTGCACTGGCAAATTTTGGATACACTGTGAGGATATCTTCAAGAATACGAGTGAATAAAGTAATTGCAAAGCTCCAGGTACCTCATGCCAACTGGTCTGAAAGGTCTAATAACTGGGCATTCAGTGATGTAGTGCGGGAGATCGTGCCGCAGTTCCTGCTCACAGAGTTTGCAACTGGAGTGCTCAGGATTGGGAGATCCGTCACATGCAGCCACCTGCCACAGGTAACTGTAACCCAACCTGTCCTTGCAACCACTGTGTCGCACCGTCTAGTGGACGTTTTGTGCTGCCTATAGATATAGGTTTCAGATCTGAACAAATCATAGCTTTTTATACTAGCAAAAAATTTTTTTTTTTATTAACATATTAGGTACATCTGCATTAGTGCAGCTACCCTAGACTATATGAAGTGGAGTACAGTGTGTCAAAAAAGCTAACTAGGTGATGCTAAAAAATCCCCATCACACAGGATGGTTAGTCATACAGAGGCATGTGATAAGCGGTCTGCACTGGCAGACTCCGGATGCATTTTGAGGATATCAACAACACAAGATCGAATAAGGTAGCAGTGGTAATACAAGTCCCCATCTCGCAGGATGGTTAGTCATACAGAGCCATGTGTTTAATAGTCTGCACTGGCAAATTTTGGGTATACTGTGAGGATATCTTCAAGAATACGAGAGTGAATAAAGTAATTGCAACTCTAACATATAGGTGTTAAAATCTACGGACACTATTACCCATATTTCAATATAACTTTCACTTGTTGAACACTGAGTTAACCGATTAATTCACATGTTAGATATTATTAAAATTATAACATAAGCTGAAAGCGTCAAAATAACGTGGATAAAACACATTTCCCAATTCACACATATGAAAATTAAAAGTGACGAAGTTTTGGTCTTTCCTGGACGTTCATCACGCGGAAACCCCACACGCCTCTTTCCACCTTCCCCCACACGCCTCTTTCCACCTCCCCCCACACACCTCTTACTAACCCTCCACCCACCTCTAGTCACTACCACACGGCACTTTCCACACCCCACCCAACGCCTCTCTGCACTCAAATAATAATCTTTCCTGCCACACAATTATCTCCAGAGCCTTGGTACTCCTTCCGCTACAGGAAGTCAAGAGGCCGCAGCAGGGGGACTTCCCCTTTATGGTCACGCAGATGGCAGGTGTCGTGTGTCCAATTACGTTGCTGGGGGATGGTTGGGGTGCGGCTGGGGAGGTGCAGAGAGGCTGGAGGTGGTGGGGAAGACTCCGAGAGAGGAGTGGCTGGAGGAGAGGCTGCTTGTGTGGGGGAGGGGACAGACTAGGGGATAGGTGGGAGTACATGTTGAGGCAATATTGCGGTTCTGGAGAGAAGGCGGGTGTTGGAGGGATGGAGGGAGGGGGGATGGGAGAACAAGAGGACTGTAGGATAGGAATACGGCACCTCGTCTTGGAGGGAAGCGAGTAGCTCACATGGGGAGGGAGAGGCTGAGGCCGGTGTTGGGCAACAGCATATAAAAAGCCATAAATATAACGTAAATGTACAGGTCTTTATTGTTGGAGAGAGGCGTGATATACCGTGGTTTAACGAGGGTAGCACCAAGCGCTGCTCAAGGTAAGGGACGGGCTCGATTCTATCAAGCTGGAATCATCCTGGAGCCCGAATTTCGTTGGTAACGTTTTAACACACACTCATTGAATGCATATAATTCTCACTATACACGATATTTACCGTACGCCATAGTCACCAGATGCGATTGCTTTTAGATACAATATTTATATCCTTGAAATTCATTAGCTGAAGAGTACATATTTCAGAATTTATAACAATATTTTCTGTTGATAGTTTTGGGATTTATCTAGGATTCTGATTTTTTGCTTTATCTGGATTTTATCTGGATATCTGGATTTTGGATAAACTGAAAGATAAATTGAAAACAAATAAGGGGAAAACTTTAAAACAAATAGAAAATAAAAGTCCAGTTTTCAACAGCTGCTCCTGAAAATAATTAACTATATATATATTTGCAAAAAATATACCTATTATCATAAATGTAGAACTTAGAGATATAAGAATTTGATTTATTTGTTAAAAAATCATGAATGTCAGAATTACAAAGTTTAAATTTATTGTAATTTTGTTAAATACGCAGCATAACCATAAAGGACAATTGTTCTACAGTATTCTAAATAGCTTCTTATAAAATTTTTTTTTGACTTCCTGTAGAATTGCTTAGGGGGAAGTTTTATTTTAATATCCGCTAATTGTCGGAAACCTAAAAACTGGTCATTTATTTTCGTTATATCTCAGGACTCTTTTTTTTCCAAATCACCTACATAATAACTTGAATCTACCGATCTCTCAGATTACTTATTCAGTCACGTGACTATTAACCTCCGAAAGCAATCATCTGATTCTAATGAAGTTTTCCCAAATTTTATGCACTGTACGCTTCGTAATTTCACTATATCTTATTTTCCATAATTTTAGCTCTTAAATTGCTATTTTAAGTTAGTCATCAGTTGTCACTATTACTTTTCCTCTCTCCCACCTTGCCTCTCACTCTCCCCCCCTCTCTCTCCTCTCTCTCTCTCTCTCTTTCTCTAATACAGTTGGACAGACTTTGAACTCTTCTGCTCAGAAGAACTCGTGTCTTGACTTTGGTCAGGCCCCATCATCTTCCTCAACCCTTCTGTGCCTCTGATCTCTTGGGAGCTGAGGAGCTGATTGCTTGTGGAATTAATGAAAATTGTGTGAGCTTGTAATTATCTTGTAGGTAGTAGCAGCCCAAAAACTTTTCCTGGCTCCAACTTTAGATTACTTTTACCTCGCGGCTGACAAAATTCCTGTCCAAACTTCTGAATCGGTATGAACGATGCCCCGCCCTCAGGGAAGTTTGTGGGCTTGAAATTTGTAGCGTTGAAAATAGGATTAAATTGAGCTGAAACATGTCGTCTTTTATGACTTTTTTGGTGTATTACTTTATATATGTTTTATGTATTTATGTTTCAAATATCATTATATATATTATATATATATATATATATATATATATATATATATATATATATATATATATATATATATATATATATATATATATATATATATGCAATTGACGATCACAAAACACTGATCATTTTATGCGGAAAATCCACAGAGAAATATGAAATGAGGTGAACGTTTCGGCTTTGTTAAAGCCTTTGTCAACACCAGACTGACTGAATCAGTCAGTCTGGTGTTGACAAAGGCTTTAACAAAGCCGAAACGTTCACCTCATTTCATATTTCTCTGTGGATTTTCCGCATATATATATATATATATATATATATATATATATATATATATATATATATATATATATATATATATATATATATATATATATGAGAGAGAGAGCGTATTTGATGTTTATTTTTATTTACAAATTACTAGTAATAAAACAATTATAAACACCTGTCATCACTCATGAACTATTACACCTGTCCTCATCTGGGAACTAATGCACCTGTCAAGACCTGTGTAAAATATTCCTTCTATGATAAATCCCTTTCTTTGGTGATAGTGTGGCTTCTAAATCCATTACGTTGGTTCCCATTTCCCGACGCCTGGCTTCTGCCTCCCGACGCCTGGCTTCTGCCTCCCGACGCCTGGCTTCTGCCTCCCGACGCCTGGCTTCTGCCTCCCGACGCCTGGCTTCAAGCTCCTGACGTTTGGTTGGTGACCCACAGTAGCCCAGTGCCCCAGCCCCCTTCACCGGTCTCATCCATCAAACTCCTACATCTCCAGGATTTCTCTCAGGGAAAGAGTACGAGGTATTCAGTTTCTCGTTGTTGAATAGTTCTGAATATTTGACTTGAAATCAAAGAAAAATTCTCAAAACCTACAACTGGAAAAATATTAACAAATAATTGCATAATATGGGTATTTACGACCTGAGCGAATCTATACTATAAGAGAAAATGTCTGTCTGCATTTCTGTCGGTCTGTATGCTTGTCTATTTGTGCATCTAGGCTCACCCAACTTTGCAGGGAAGGAATGATGGGTGCGGAACGAACATACAAATAGTCCGAACCTGACTAGCCTAAGTTTAAGATTAAGTTTTGACTATGCATTAATGTCAAAAATTATATAGACATCCAAGCGATTTACATGAAGTCAAATGTGAAATATTTGGCGTGATTCGCTAGAGTTATTAAAGAGGTGGTGAGGGGGAGGGGTATCCTCATAATGCACCCGAAGTCTGTCAGTGCAGACTACTTATCACATGCCTCTGTATAACTAACCATTCTGTGTGTTGGGGATTTTTTAGCACCAAGTAGCTAGCTTTTGACACACACACTGTACTCCCTTTCACATAGTCTAGGGTATCTACACAAATGCAGATTTATCTAATATATTAATAAAAAATGGGGTAGGTTGAAGCAGAAGGGGTGGGGAAGAAGGGAAAATGGGTGAGGAAAGAGGGAAGAGTGGGGGGGGTGGGGGGGTAACGGGAGGTTGGGGAGTAGAGAGGGAGGCTACCCCAGCCCGGCCCTGTATCCCAACAGCTTGTATATGTGCATTTATTATTTGTGCCCGCATGATCAAGCTGTCGGCTCTTGGACCCCGCCTTTCTAACCGTCGGTTGGCTAATGTACCGACTCGATCCCGACCTATTTTTCCTCTATCATGTCTACTTTACATTTCTCTCACCTACACACATCCACAGGATGTCTCCCGTCGCATCTGTCAACCAGGTAACTATTTACTGCCAGTAAAACACGAACATAAAGGGAAAAAAAATTCTACAAAATTGCTTTTGTCTTGGCTGGGAATCGAACCCAGGTCCTTATTTTGCAAGTCATGGACGCTTTGCGTAGACTGACCGGTGAAGTCATGAGCATATGAGTGTGATGGGAGTTTTATGGAAATGTTGATCCTGACGATGTCATTAAAGAGAGATTTAGAGGGCTGCTGAGTTGAAATTGGCGACGCGGCGTTAGTCACAAGTAAAGAATTTACCAAATGTCTGAGACAGAGCTATGCTGAGAATATTAAACGCCGAGAGGAGGGAAGCGGGGGAGATTTTGAGAGGTGTAACTTGGGTGTAGCTAGGGGTGCTACACCCCTATATATTATATTATATATATATATATATATATATATATATATATATATATATATATATATATATATATAAATACACAAGCATATATGTATGTTAGGCATATGTGGAGGTCCCCCAAAGGTCCAACCCTTCCCAGAATGCAATCCTACTAAAAAGCTGAGTAATTCCTGGATGTCTATTTACTGTTAGGTGAACAGGTTAATTAGTTGCTACAAAACGCGCCCAGCTATTTTTATCCCACCTGGGATTCGAACCCGGAAGTCCCGACTGCGAGTCAAGAATGAGCCTGACTGTTCTTGATTACGTTAAGTTAGGATAGGATGGGTTCAGTGTGATCGGGTCTGGCCAGGTGTGGCCTTTTTGGGTCGCGTCGTGTCGCGTCGGGTTAGGACTACATAAAACGTCCGTGTGTTTGCTGAATGGTCCCTTAAGCGTATTCTGGCTCTCCCTCCCTTCCAATCTCCCTCCGTCTCTCCCTTCCAATCTCCCTCCGTCTCTCTCTCCCACCTACCAGCTTACCTACTTCTCCGTCTGTGATTTACCTGGAGGAAGGTAGTCCCACTCCTGCCCTAATTAACGCCGGAATAGTACACTCACTTGTGTTTGTGTAGTGGGGATGTAATGCTTGCTGCAGGGCGCGCCTGCGGGAGCTGGAGCTGCGTGTTCCGTATTGTTTTCCGGAACCTGAGGTAGATGAGGGCTTTTGGTGGTCTAAGAGCCTTTGGTTCTGTTACTTCTGACACTTTCGGGCCAGAGAGGACTCATTTCCGCTGCCGGTTTCCAAGGCAAGGTACCTTGTGGTGAGAACTAAGCGAAGCGACTATTCTTAGATGTGATGAAGAAGGCAACATAGACTGTGAGAGGAAGCGAGGAAGATATAGATACTGAGGCAAGGGGATTTAGTGGGACATAGCTATGAGGCTATGTGGTTATGTTGTTAAAAAAAAGGATACATGTACGCCAGATAAAAATTAAAGCCGGAAGAAGAAGAGTATTAGTTCCAGAGAAACTATTTGTGTAAGGCTTACCATGAGTTATTGGAAAGGAAATCTTTCAGCCTGCTAACACGAGTCAGAAGCCATCTTAACATCCTTCACTTGTTGCTGCCACTATGGCTCTGATGGTAATGGCACTTTAGACAGTACTAGCGCCGTTGCCAGGGTTGGCACCCTTGATAGCGGTCGTCTTCTATAGTCTGCGTTGACAGCACAAAATAATGGTCCGATAAAAATTGCCTTCCAAATTTCATAAAAATTCAAGTCTCGATTACCTAGGACAAGTCACAAGATTTCTCAACCAGTCAGCACGTCATCACAGAGAATCCGGGCCTCGTTGAAAGGTCACAGACGACCTAGCCTCTCTCTTCATTCGACCCAGCATCTCCCCCTCACACGACCAAGCCTGTCCCCTTACACGACCCATCCTCTCCCCTCAACCTTATCTCCCTTGTCATTTGCATCTTGTGCGAGGAAAGGGGAAAAGAGGAGAGGGTAAATTGGGTCGTTTTCTCAGCGGGAAACGAGGGCTGATCTACACACAAACTTATGCTCGTTGGCAGGATAATGGGGAAAAAATTCTGACTCCTCTAGTGTACCGGAAAAAGTTTGGGGTTTTGTGGATTTATAAAGTGGAGGATGATTTTTTAAGGCAGGACGGAGGGGTTATGGGGTGTGGAGGGCATGTTAAATTAAAACAAAAATCCTTATTTGCCGACCCACTTGGACTGGTCGGTACAGCGACGGCCTCAGGGGGGTCGGCGTTCGATCCCCGATGATCCAAGTGGTTGAACAGAGGGACGGAGCGTCCCTCTGTTCTATTGTGGACTCGTGTCCAAATATCCCAAGTGCTATATATTCCTAATATCCCAAATGTCCTAGTGACAGATCCTATTGTGGATCAATGTTACTAGGATACTTGGGATTCTGTCGTGGATGTAAGTCACTAGGACACTCAGGATCCTATCGTGGATTTATGTCCTAATATCCACCAAGTGTTATATTGTCATAATGGCTTAATGCTTTCTCTTGTTCCTAAGACGAATTTACGTTCATGAGAGAAGAGGTTCATCTAACTCATTTACTTTCCATGTGTACAAACGCTTCAGAAATAACACTTCATCGTTTATGTTAAATAAAGATCGAATTCTTAGCTAAAATTTAGATAAAGAATACATTTATAATGTTCAAATATTTGTGAAAATTAATATAATTTCATATGACAAAGATTATGTAACTTTACCGAAAGATCTAAGAGCTTACAGGTGTAAACAACAGAGTTGAAGACTTCGAATTGTTCAACATTGGTATCATTTTACCTAAGAATCAATTTCAAGATGTTAAAATCGAGTCTGTAAGAGCTGGAAGTTGGTACATTGAAGTCGCCGTGATTGACAGAGGTGATATTTCTTCATGGAGATTTTACTGAAGATCACCTTACCTAAGGGGCAAACTTGAAATGGTAAGAGAGAGACATATATTCAAAGATGGGATGTTTAAAGTACCAAGAGGTATTCCCTATTCATCGTGCCTTACATTTCGAACATTTAAAAGATAGACTACCCCTGAAAATTTAAATGATACATATTTAAAGCATTGAAATCTTTTACCCATTGATTTTAAATCTGATCTTGTCTATGTTTAAGAGATCAAACTCTAATGTTCGATAGGTAAGGAATACCTCACGATACCTTCAGCCAAGTCGAATCCTCATCAACCCGAGTTATGAATTCTAATAATCAAACTGGAGCTTCTTCCAACAGTTACTCTGTACTTATTGCTAATCAAAATAATGGATTGCTATCCTGTTGGTGTATACACTAGACATGCATCTTAAGAAGGCAACTTCCTATCTTTAATATCACCTACGGTCTCCTGTCATTCAAAAACTGTGTGAGGGGATTATATTTTAAACTTAAGGTAATATTTTCTCTCCACTGGATTTTTTTTGTTAACCATAAATGCGGCGAATGAAGAGGAAAAGGATTAGATGCTGTGAAGAAGATTAGATGATCAAGAGAGAGCAGGGAAGTGTAGGGTTAATGATGTCTAAGCCGTAACAAAATTATTAAAAATTATTGAAAATATCGTAAATGTTTTGGTCAAGTACGATAGTCTGTTTCTGATACCATTTGACGAGTGTTTAAGATGTTTAGGTCACAAACATTCCAGTTATTTTTTCAATTTACCTGTTATTTTATTTAGCTAAGAGTTTAATACAAAAATAATTGAGAATACCGTTAATTATGATGTTTTCAAAGTTTTTTGCTTTAAATATTAATTATTTATTTTTTACTAAAGTATTACAGTTAACTGCATTAATGGAACTGTATTTTATGAATAAATGGCAAATAATTTTACCTGCAGTGAATTGAGGGTTATTAAATAAAGTTATTGTGAATGGAGTTTTCTGTGAATTATGAGCAGTGTGCGGTTAATGATGCAAAGTGAATGGTGGACAATGATGCACGATGAATGATGCATGGTGAATGCTGCACAATGAATGATGCAAGGTGATCTTCAACAGAGATCAATGTGAGAGCTTCAATACTGCTTCAATCAGATCACCTTTTTCTGAGCTCGATGGTCAAGTGAGTTTCTCCGTCCCAGTTCCAGGAACAGTGTGAGCCCTTCCACTTCTGTTCCAGGGAATGTGTGAGCTGCTTCATCCCTCTCCCTCCTCCCCTCCATGGAGTGTGTGAGAGAAATAATCTCCACGCGGAGGCAATTTACATATTTACCAAGGAACAATAACTAAATAACCATACCACGATGCAGCCAAAATTCTCTCTAAAGTTTTAATACTTTCTTCCTTAAACTTTTTGGTGATATTTTATATTTTAAACTTTTGTTTTCTTCTAAGTATTATCTTTAGAGTGTCAGATTTCCCTCCCCACCCCCCTCCCACACACACACTCAACGCACGCACACTTTGCGTGCGTTGTTCTGCATGTGTTTAATGGTAGAGAAATGAATTACAAAGATAGTTAAACCGAACTCCAGAGCTTATAACGTAAACAAAACCCGACGATTCATAGCACCAAACAACTGACAGCTATACAAGCGAGGCCCAGGAGCTAATATTCAACCCGACCACAATAGCTGGGTGAACATAACCACCACCCAACACCACAACCCCTATATTTACCATAGGCAGCGAGAGGTCGGGAATATGACCCACGTTGTATTAATGGAGTAGATTAAAAAGTTTACAACTATTCACTCATTGTGAGAGGGGTGAAGGATAGTCCATTATGTGAATATATATATATATATATATATATATATATATATATATATATATATATATATATATATATATATATATATATATATATATATATATTAGAGAGAGAGAGAGAGAGAGAGAAAGAATGAGAAACTCTTTCAGAAACTCGAAACTAGGTGCACGAGAACCCATTAAACTATGTAGGGTGACTGTTGAGTATGGAGGAACTGTCGTAGGCAGAACAGGGTCATCCCCACTGCAACCCCCCCCCCTCCCACTCTTTAAGGGGGCGTTGCCCCCATAGCACCCTTCATGAAGTCGGTAGAAATGAAATGTTTAGCGCCGAGGCACTAGAATCTCCCTGTCTCCATAAGATTCACACACTGGCTTGCAAAACGCATGTTTTCATGGCCGATTTGCTTTAAGGTGGCTTCCATTACTTAAGTGGTTCAACCTTTTAGTACCTCTGGGTACCCCATCTATTATAAATGTAATATCTTAAGTATACATTACAGATAAATAATTACATATTAATATATATATATTATATAAAATATCTCAGCTTCACCTCTATCATTTTAACAGGTGAAAGTGTTAATATACTAATTACTTTGATACATTTTTTTAATTTTGTTCATAATTTGGAATCAGACTATGGCATAAACGACGTTTTATGGATTGTACTTTAAAAATGGTTCCGTTTTGGGTAATCTAGTTTACAACACGGGATAAACTGAACTTGTTTTCATTCGAACAATTGGAGAGTTTTTCGGTTTAATACCTGTGAGAGAAGGGAAAGTAAATGGGTAAATGGAAGGGGGGATGATGAGGAAGGTAAGAGTGAAATGTAAGGTGAAAAGGGGAAGAGAAGGGGACTAGGGAGGAGAATGTGTTGCAAAGAGGGGAACGGAAGAAAATTTGGAAGAAGGTGATGGGGACAGGGGTAAGGAGAATGAATTAACGAAAACAGGGTGAGAGGCGAATGGAAAGAGAGTTATAGAAAAGAAGGTGAGAAAGTGGAAACGGAGTGTGTAAGGGATATGGAGGAATTAGAGAGTAGGAAAGAGGGAAAGACGGAAAATGTTAAATAAAACAGCCGAATGATAATTGAAACGTTAAAAGATAAAATAAAGAGGCAAAATAGGAAGGAAGATAAACACATAATATGCAGAATGACAAACGGAGATAAAATATACAGGTAATAACGAATAAAAGAGCTTGTATAGAGATGAAAATATATTTCATATTTATTGAAAAAAACAGAACACTGTTGAAAAAGCTAAAGATTGTCTCTAGTGCATTATTTACTGTGACAAGTTTTCATGTTGCAATCGTTGTTGACATATGTCCAGGTGTTGTTGACAGTGAAGCCATTCATATAAAATAACTTTTGGTACGCCATGTTCATTGCAAATATTAGCCCGTGCAAATAATGAATGACTGGCACAGAATAAATCATTTGCTGCTAAAAGGTTTCTCTCACTCGATACAATGCGAAATCATAGATTAATAACCATTTTTTTGGATGCCAATATTTGATTCAGCATGTAAGTGAAGCGATCAATATGAGTTATATTTCAGTTTGGGATTATCTCTTGAATTAGAAATATCATGGAAGGAAGGATACTGCATCTCTCGAATCTGATAGTGTCTCTGCTTAAACTAACATTGAACGAGGCAGTTTATTGAAATTGGAGTGTGTTCCTGCAGCTGGTGCTCTAAACTCGTACCGGATAACATTAAAATTGCAAATTCTCGGAATAGAGTATTGGAAAGCGGATTACTGTTCAAAGCATTTGCTTTATACTATGAATGTTTGCGCAGATTTATATGAATTATCAACTTTCTTTCGCGACACAACAAAAATGCGTCAATCTCCGTGTGAACGATATTTTGATACAAATATCTGAGGATAAAAATGCAGCTTATATACCTTTTTAAGTAAACATCTAACAGAAGACAATATGGATTATATTTATCTACATCTCACTCTTATCATATAGATGCTCTTAGCTCAGTAAACTAAATATTCACAATTCAGGACTCGATTAAAACCTTATATAATTAAACTTTTCAAAAGTCATGTTTAGGTCACCTGGCCCATCGAGGCGGGTGTTTATATTATATATGTATATATTATATATATATTATATATGACTGAAAACTCACACCCCAGAAGTGAGAAAAGTTTTCAGTCGCATATAGTCCTGGGGACCATTCAGGCTTGTTCGCATATATATTTATATATGTTGGCATTATATAAAAACTCTAAATAAAATGGTTTTCTTGCAGCTTTTGATAAAATATGTTTTGTATGCATCAAAATCAAAGATTTTCATTAGACTCTCAATAAAGCGGAAGCACCAACTTAACATATAATTTCTATGCAAGAGAAAAAACAGGATTTTATTTGAACTGTTTTTATATTTTACGAAGCAGGAACAAAGTTTTGTGTCGACCTTCGTCAAAATAAAAATGTGTGAATGAAAAAAAAAATCACAAAATAAATTTCTTAGTTCTCTCTCTCTCTTGAAGACATTTTTATGACACCAAACTCTTTGGAATACAGAACAGCTTTCAATTCAGCCTAAATTTTACATTTCTATGGATTTCTTTGTCACTTTAATCAGAATTCAGAGAAGAAAAAAAGTTGTTTTTCTTGTGTCTGAAAAGGATGTGTAGGATGGAATTGGAATTGTGAAGAGTAGTGGAGGAAAACAGCGATTGACATTTGTTTTATTTTTAGATAATACGTACTATGTGGCTGTTTCCTTAGGAGGAGGAGGAGGAGGAGAAGGAGAAAGCGGAGGAGGGAGAGGAGGAAAACGAAGAGAAAGTAGCATCAAGAAGAAAAGAGGATTAAACTACAAAAGAAAATAACATGGAAATTGCCTTACTTTCTCTAACAAATCATAAACTTTCAAGATGTAGGTAAGACAGTGACGACCTCGTTTGCTATCTTCAGGTAACATCAACAATATAATTTTGTTGACAAGCGAGATGGCGCATGAATTCCACCACGTATGAACCAATTACTTAATTGAAGTGCCACAATAGATAACCAGAAGTACAGGTACACCTTATCAGGCTTCGATATCCTATGTGCATGGGGAAATAAACTTGCAGATTCCAGAAGAAAAGAGGAACTGTGAGTAATGTGGAGAAATGTTAGACAGACCACAGGAACATTATCTAACACAGCGCAGATTAACAAATTATCCAACAGTACCAGTGAGGTTTAACAACGTAAAAGTTGAAAACACGGTAGATATAACCTTCCTGAAACCAACATACGAGTCATAAAGACTCATCCGTCGCCTAATACTGAAATAAATAACACTTATAGCGGAGAACCCAGAGGTTCAAGACCCGCATAAGAATAGACCTGCATCAAAAAAGACATCTGTCTCGTTTTTACAAACCATTTATGCGAACAATATGCCATTGCTTACTTGAAACATCAGCCACCATAACACAGTCTAGCATAGCTCCAAATAATTTTATCATCAGCCGCTCTTAATATAACCCGATAAAGTCTCTATTTAACCCGATAATCTTATTCCTCCTTATCCACATAACTCATCACTTCCATATCAACCATTGGTATATATTATGCCCTGTTTCCTAACCCAGTGAATCCACTGCTAACACTTGAAATACACGCAGGCGTCCATCTGAATATTTATATACCTTCGCAGCTATCGTAAAATGCGTTCCCAGACGAGTCATCGTGGCGAGGTAGCGTCAGCCGGCAGTGGTTTATGGACTGACCGTGATGGGACGCTTAAGACTATGGAGGAATAACAATAAAGTTACCTTATGATGACGTTTATTTGTCTGCGTCATTCTCTGGATGATAGGATTTGATATTGGATTATATTTTATAGTTTATTTTGAAATCTTCAGTATTTTTCTCCTGTAGACGAATAGAGGGTGATGAAGGGCGAGGTAGAGATAGAGGCATCTCAGGCTTCATTTAAGAGCTATTCAGGGACTACCTTATTGAGCAGACTCTAGGAGTAGTTCTCAATAGAGTAGAATCCGAAAGTCACTCAGTTACTGCCTACGTACCACATGGTAGTGGCCTTGGCCCTCTGTTGTGGAATATCTATTTTAACGATCTACATCTCATTCCTGAAGCTGAACCTTATGCTGACGATTGTACTCTATAACATTTACTCACGGAAAAAGAAAAAATACAAACTACTACAAGGGCCATTAATAAAATTTTTGCATTTCGACCCGAGGGATGGCAGGTCACATTTGCCCGAAACGCTGAGCGTACTAGTGTCTTTACAAGATTGTAAATACTATGCTATGTATTCTCACAAACTTAATGCATCTTCTTGTATATAAATAAATAAATAAATAAATTTGTGGCTGAGGAAACACAGAAGATGATGATAACTTGACGGCATGCGGCAACCGAACAGGCATGCAAATGAGTGGGAATTCATTTATGAAATTTACATATTGGAAATGAAGTTTAACTCTTCAACGACCATAAAAAAGTTTATGCTTAACCTAGCAAGGCAACCAAGAAACTTACAGCCCTATGGCCCAACTACTTGGACTGGATGGTAATGCGACGGTCAAGCTTTATTCAGGTCGGCATTAAATCCCCGATGGACAAAGTGGTGGTTGGGCACCTTTCTTTTCCTCCGTCCTATCAAAAAGCCCTCATCCTCATATTCCTTCCAAGTGCTATATAGTTATAATGCCTTAATGCTTTCTCATGATAATTACATGTTGATTACCACCCTGGGTATGAAACCCTCACTTGGACTGTCTGCCCCAGTCATTCATTAGAATTTTGAATAGGGGTAGGAGCCTTGCGAGAAAGCTCTTATCTTAGTCAAGTCAGATTGGACTGGATTGAGCATCAAAATCTTCAACACGTACGAGATGCTTGTGGTCTCACTAATCACATGGTCAATTTTCTCAAAGTTCTTCAACTGGCTACCTTCGTAGACAACCAGTTGTCTACGAAGTGGCACCCATAACATGCCAGAAGTGGCACCCATAACATGCCAGAAGTGGCACCCATAACATGCCAGAAGTGGCACCCATAACATGCCAGAAGTGGCACCCATAACATGCCAGAAGTGGCACCCATAACATGCCAGAAGTGGCACCCATAACATGCCAGAAGTGGCACCCATAACATGCCAGAAGTGGCACCCATAACACAAGGCTCTCAACCATTAACAGCCTCATGCTGTTAGTGCTTTTCTCAAGAACATCACACCATCGTCGTGCATCCATTGTTAAGCTGGCTCATATCTGGAAATTGTGTGCTGAACAGGCTGATATGCCAACCAATCATTTGAAGGTTCTGGCATTGGCTCCTCGCTCATCCTGTTTCATATATAATAGTACGAGTCATAAATACTCATACTCCGCCCAAGTAAAACATAAACAAACAACACTTAGTGGGCCAGCCAGAGGCTTAGGGCCCGCGCAGCAATATCCCTTAAAAAACACCATATGATAGCTACTTTTCAATAAAGTTAGTTTATACGAAATTATTAAAAAAATAATCTCTTCAAATAAACGAGTCTCTGGGGTCAAGCTTTAGATGATTTATTGTAGGATAACAGCTCTTACTTGCAATTTCACTAGGAACCTCAATACCAATCGTAATGAATCCCAGCCTAAGATACAAAAGCAAAAAACCGACAAAGAGACTCAGAGAGAGAGAGAGAGAGAGAGAGAGAGAGAGAGAGAGAGAGAGAGAGAGAGAGAGAGAGAGAGAGAGAGAGAGAGAGAGAGAGGGAGAGAGAGAGGGAGAGAGAGAGGGAGAGAGAGAGGGAGAGAGAGAGAGAGAGAGAGAGAGAGAGAGAGAGGGAGAGAGAGAGGGAGAGAGAGAGGGAGAGAGAGAGGGAGAGAGAGAGAGAGAGAGAGAGAGAGAGAGAGAGGGAGAGAGAGAGGGAGAGAGAGAGGGAGAGAGAGAGGGAGAGAGAGAGAGAGAGAGAGAGGGAGAGAGAGAGGGAGAGAGAGAGGGAGAGAGAGAGGGAGAGAGAGAGGGAGAGAGAGAGAGAGAGAGAGAGGAGAGAGAGAGGGAGAGAGAGAGGGAGAGAGAGAGGGAGAGAGAGAGGGAGAGAGAGAGGGAGAGAGAGAGAGAGAGAGAGAGAGAGAGAGAGAGAGAGAGAGAGAGAGAGAGAGAGAGAGAGAGAGAGAGAGAGAGAGAGAGAGAGAGAGAGAGAGAGGCGCCTACAGGGAGATCATTTGTATCAGTGGATTCCGCATTTTATTATTAACATGGAACACTGAACAGGTAGTAATATTTCACAGGCGCGCTCTGGCAACGTTTGTTATTAGATTCCTGTTTGACACCCTGACAGCTGACACGATCAGAGGCCTGGGTCCATAAAACGGGTTGAGCCACTCACCTAAGTCGCATCAGATGAGACGATCAGAGGCCTGGATACATAACAGGGAAGGGGAGGGTATCACTCAGCCAAGTTTCATCATATGAGGCGACCAGAGGCCTTGATAACACACTCGGGATGAGCCACTTAGGCAAGTCATACCTGACAAGGCTATCAGAGGCCTGGATAACAACCACGGGATGAGCCACTCAGGTAAGTCCCCCCAGATCACCTCGTTCCACCACCTACGCTACGCTACTGACGCAACTATCCTGGCATAATTCTTTGGACCAGCAATTTACCTTAATTACATTTCGATGTATATTTATGAAGCTTCATATTGATTTATCCAGTTACCATTAAAAGTTTTATCGCGTGTTATGGTACGTATAGCAAATTGAATATCTATGTGTGACAGTGTACATTACCGCTCTGGCGTATCGCTTTGGCGTATCGCTCGCGTAATTGAATTATTTTTTTGGGCATTGCGTATTTCGCAATAAAGTTTTGGAAATTTACCTGTTGGCTGTGAGCTGCATATAAAAATACTCTGGCTGTAATTCTGGAAATTTATTTATTTGAAATAAATGTGCTGAATGTGGTAAATGATGTTTTCAACGGTTTTTTTCAAGATGCTGTTCAGAGAACAGACCGCGGGGACATTGATATCCAGATCCAGAACACAAGGATTCGAACCTGGGTCGCAAGGGCGTTAATCACTAGGAAGCCCAGTACTATACTCATTGCATCGATAGTGGAGTGTATAAGGCAGGCCTGAGACCCTCATGCAACCGTCCCCTCGCTACACTTGTGGTTCTTAGATTCAAATCTTTCATCAATTCCTTGATCATGTTGGGAAAGCCTTGAGCATCACTCAAGTATTTATGTGGCCTTCAAGCATCAGTTTATTAGAGTTTTGTTAATAAAACTCTAATGAACTGATGCTTGGAACTAATCAACTGTTTAGCTTGAATATATCGTTACTATAAATTATAATGTCTGCCTTTCCAAAGTTTTAGCCCAGATGTTTGGGGCTAGACTCAACCAGATTTGCAGGAGGAATGATCTGGGGTACAGGTCGGACAGAGGCTAGTCAGGGTTGGCCTAAGTTAAATACTTTTAGAAATTATAAAAACCCTTAGGCCATTTTCATTGTGTTTTTCAAATCTTTTGTCATGAGTCAAATGTGAAATATGTCGCGAGATTAACGTGGAGTTGCCATTGAAAAGAAAATATCACGGAAAAAGGAATTGGAGAAAAAGAAGAGCAAAGCATCCGAGACCCATACATTTGTTTCACTGTTTTTTGAGGGAGGGGATGCAAAGGGGAAAGGACAAAGATATAGCTAGAAACAGAGATAGCGCGATAGAGAAATAAGGGAAGAGAGACAGATAGAGAGAAAGGGGAGAGACCTGGGCAATGTCGGCTACCCCTTAGTGTGTGTGTGTGTGTGTGTGTGTGTGTGTGTGTGTGTGTGTGTGGGCGCATCACGAATAAATTACCTCGTGATGAATAATGTATAACCATGAAGTGAAAATTAAATAATAAATTATTTAAACCTTTTTGCATAAATTAACACACCTTTGAAGGTATAAACAGTGATATGCATCTGAGGTATATATATACAGGCAAGACAACGAAGGTTACACGTGAGGTGAAAAGCTATCTTGGAAGAGATTCCTTCAAGGAAGTAGAGCAAAAGCTATGGGGGTCGATATTACACTGAACCTATCTCCTGAAGCCCACATAGAAAGGATATCATCAGCGGCATATACTAAGTTGGCTAGCATAAGGAATGTCCTTTAAATTTGTGTAGGGAATCATTCAGAACCTTGTTTACCTCATATGTCAGACCAGTTCTGGAGTATGTAGCTCCAGCATGGAGTCCGTATCCAGAGAAGCACAAGACAAATTTGGAAAACTTTCAAAGGTACACCACCAGACTAGTCCCAGAACTGAATGTTATGAATTGCGAGTGAAAGGTTACAAGAATTAAGACTCACGTCCTTGAAGACAGAACAGTTAAGGGGCATGATTAACAGACACAAAATTTTCAGGAAAATTTATTGTTGGTAAAGCCAGATTACTTAGCACAGCGGTACTCACACAAAGAAACGCAGGTGAAAACTGCGTACCCAGATGAGCCACAGAGATATTAGAAAGAATGTATTGTTTCAGTGTAGTTAAGAAATGGAATGCACTTTAAAGCGAGGTGGTGGAAGGAGACTCAGGCCTTTTCAAATACAGATACGAGAGAGTCTAGTACGCTCACGAATTTGCACAACAGTTAATTGGCAGTTGAGAGGCGGGTTGAAAGAGCCGAAGCTCAAATCCGGCAATCACAATTAGGCAATTATAGCCAGGCATCTAGGCAAGCACTTCCACCAGCAACAACAACAATCACCAACTAAAACTCACTCCCAAAACTGAACAACTCCAGGATTACCAACTCCGGCGAAAAACTCTCAACTGTTGCCAACGGCAACCCTCACCAAAAATGCTCTGTCAAAAATAGCAGCAAAAATCCTCCGGACAGGTTACTGCTGCCCGCTCAAGGATTTATATCTGAATTAAATAATTCAGGGACAGGAGTAATCTTTCGTCGAAAAACAATGATGAACTGCTTCTATTATTGTTACTTTATTGTTGGGACGCTGAGGGGTGTGGGGGGGGGGGATGCTGAGGGTGGTGTGTGTGTGTGGGGGGGATGCTGAAGGAGGTTTGTGTGTGGGGGGGATGCTGAGGGGTGTGGGGGATGCTGAGGGGTATGAGGCCACCACCGCCCAGTGAGGGGCCCTAATATCCGTGTCCCTCACCGTCGGCTTCCCTGGCCTAACCACACACACTCCAAGGCCGTCACAGCCCTCCCAGAACAAGCCTACCACCTCTTTTAAACCCCCCAACGACCTCCAAGGCCCCCCCTTCTCGACCCCCACCCCCACTACCATCTCTTTGAACACTACAACGCCCCACCACCCCCACCTTACTCACTAAAAGTCTGGATGCTTGAAAAGTGTTGCAGTTCTTCCTAAAATGTTATGCTGGATAAAGCTGCACAAAAGTATCCATATTGAGCCTGAGAGTGTAGCTTGGCTAGTGACGGCCTGCTGCTCTACTCCATTACTGCTGTACCAGCTGAAGTCAGTGTTTTGCTACCCCTAGCAATAGCTGTCGTAGGTGACAGCTAGTCACCTACCTAACCTAGTCCCAGATGATGTGGTTGACGCTTTACTAACCCAGCACCAGTTTATGTAGTTGGCCCATCTTGTACCTCATCTCCAGCCTACAATGCCGTGTGCATCCCTTTCATTCTTTAATTTCTCCATTCCCTCCTTCATTTAATTTCCCAGCGCTCTCTCATCTCCCTTGTCCTCTCTCATCTTCCCAGCTTCTTTTTCTTCTTTCCTTCCCCCTGCATCTCTCTTGTCTCCTCTCATCCTCCAAGCCCTCTCTTACCTCCCAAGCCCTCTCTCATCTCCCAAGACTCTCCCTCTCAGAGATACAGCCACCTGACACCTAAGAATTCCCCCAGGAATGATGCTGTGATACCAGAGTGGTATTTCTCACCTACCTGAGCCAGACATCAGTATTGTGTTCTCCCCGTCACTCTGTGTCTGTCTCTGATTGTATGTCTGTGCCATTGTATCTTGTACTGGTGTCTCGGTGTTGTATTTTCTTAGACAAGGATGAAGCTGGAGTCAACTGTATGCCAGGGCCATCATTTGATCATCGGTCTTGTTTATGTGAGTATCTACGTGTTGTGTGGGTATGTTCCAGAGATGAGGTCATTTTCATCAGCTCTCTTCCCGATCACCAAGTCTCACCCATACCTCATTACCCCATCACCATGCTCCCCAAACTTCACTACCCCGTTACTAGGTTCTCGACATCTATGTACCGATCACTAGACTACGTCACCCCCTCTACCCCAATCATCCCCCAAACCATCGAAAGTCTTCCCTGCTCCACCACCACTCTCCCATCACAATACATTCACCACCACCACCCCGCCTGCCACCACAGTCAACACAACCATAACATTCAATACCCGCACCTCAACCAACCCTTCAACAACAACCACATCTGAAGACATCCTAAGAAATGTAAGGAATTACTCTTACACTGTACAGATGGTCTACAAGTGGAACACACTGAAAAAAGGTTGTTGTGGAAGTCACCGCCATCCACAATTTTAAGGCCAGATTTGACGAAGAATTCGAACGTCAAAATAGTTACAACACAACAGATACAACCTGGCTGGTAGGCGGGGTATAAAGGGCAAGACCTCACTTCACAACAATCACTGATAGGGAAGTACCTCCCCACCACCGACCCACAACACACTGCATCACCCGCACCCAGCAACCACACCCTCCTCACCCCCACCACCACATTGCCTACAACCACCTCCAGCATAATTGCACACACGACACGGACAATTTACGAGGCCATAAAGGCGATGTCTTCCTCTTGCAGCCATCGTGACTCGCGCCACCGCAAGCCCTTCCCCCTCCCCCTAGCCTGCTGACTCCCCCCTACTCCCTCTAGCTCCCCCACCAGGGCAAAGGTGCCTAGGCTTGTATGACATGTAACTCCGTTGCCACTTGTTGCGATACAATCAATTTAATACGCCGCTTCTCGAAGTCAAGAGTCATTGTCTACCTTATTTTTACATGTACGACTGCTCAGAGATGTTGTTTAGTTCAATTTAGGAACCAGTAAAATATGCAACTTTGGCATTTTTTACTCTTTCTAAATTTTGTAATGGGTAGCCCAGCCAACCCATCTCAAAAAATGGCAGAGGGTAGCTGCAGTCTCCTGGACGAGTTTATTGTTCCCAAAGAATAGACAAAATTAAGGATGCCAGGATGATGGAAAAGGCTATGATTGGTTACATACTTAACAAACCAACCAATCAAATGTAACCTGTGGTCACGTGACATGAGTAGGGGGCAGGGAGGCGTCCCATTGGCCGAGAATAACCCAGTGATGCTCGAGGCGTCGCGAGGCATGGACGTACGAAGATTTGCTCTCGAGTCGTGAGAGATTGGCTGCTGTGTACTGTGTCTAGCCTATGTGAAGACCCGAGAGCATCGCGATAACACAAAGAGCAGCCTAGTAAATCCTCAGGAGGAAGAATACAACGAATTTCCTGGAGTTACAGGATCGAGTTGCAAATCTGAAGCATTTGGCGATCAGGGACAGCTGGGCCTCAAGTTTTGTTTGTGTAGAGACGTCTAGAGAAGAGAGTCGAGGTGTGAATCACTCCACTTAGCGTGGTCCAGGTCTGAGAGTTCGATGACACTAAGTGACAGTCTCAGCAAACGGATGATTGGTGTACCCTAGATATGAGTGCAGTGATGACAAGTTACGTGCCTCCAATCACTAAAAGTTTTGCAGCTTCCCATCAATGAGGAAACCAGATCACATGAAAGAGTCTATTCCAAATTTAAATAGATGGAACTGAGGGTATCTTAGGAACTAAATATCTCCTTGATATGAAAGTGACGAACTAACCAAATCCAAAATGCCAATGATAATGGGGAGTTTAAGTTCCTGGAAGGAGTTCCCCCACAATTACGTCCATTCGCTAGAGTGTAGCAGCCGAGCCCTCCACTTAAAATTCCAGCGCGTATTGACAGTGCGTCAACTGTGATATATGACCTAAGCTTTA
This sequence comes from Procambarus clarkii, assembly GCF_040958095.1. Classification (NCBI taxonomy): domain Eukaryota; kingdom Metazoa; phylum Arthropoda; class Malacostraca; order Decapoda; family Cambaridae; genus Procambarus; species Procambarus clarkii. The sequence continues at coordinate 14,712,743 of NC_091213.1, forward strand.
TACGACAGGACGGCTGGCTACAGGGAGCTGCCGGAGTCAGAAGGGCTATAGGAAGCCTTTGCCTTCTTTACCCCTATTTTCCTTCTTGTTGGAAAATTGGACGATGTTTTTGTATGTAAAAAGGGAAAGGGTCCGAAAAAAAATTCAATTGGAAAATAAACTTACTTTTTTATGGATTGTTTGTAAGGGTTGTTTTGGAAGTGTTCACTAACCGGTGTTAACAATACAATACAATTTTATTTAGGTAAGGTACATAAATACAATAAATATTTACAAGGATTGTTTACTTATAGGTATAGCTAGTACATACAATGCCTAAAGCCACTATTACGCAAAGCGTTTCGGGCATTACATTTTAGCATTTTAACACTTGCTCATGTTATCATACCTGTGTTGACAGTTGCCTATTTACACCTATCGAAGACATCTGCAATCACTTGCTGACGACAGATGCTCAGAATATAACTGAAAGAGCACTTTATGAATGAGTTATGTTAAAAGTTCTCCCACACAACAGGAAAAGCAAGTCTTCAGGAAACTTGGTAATAAACGTATTAATTTATAACCCGATATTAATAAAAATAACAATTCTTAGTCATTAATCTAAATATGTAAAAAAAAATAAACAATAATATAATAATAATAACATTACTATTATCATAACTACCCACAATTACTAAATAATGGGCAATAACTTCCGTATATCCCGCTGATATACCTATATTTAGTAATTTTCTTTATAATTAAAGGTATAGCAGCCGTATATCACTAGCTGCATGTTGCCACAGATGAGTTATATGTAGTCACTGGCCTGACGGAGATTTATGTTGGGTTTATGTACATAAATGTTCAGTGATAAACGCTGTTTGGAGCGTGAGAGGGGAGATGGTAGTTAGTTGAAGAGGGGGGTTGGGGGGGTACGATTGTCGTGGGTGGGGGGAAAAGAACAATCTACATGGAGTAGGCGATGAGTCACAATAACGTGGCTGAAATATGTTGAATGGTCCAGGACGAATGGTCCAGGACGGACTGAAACGTCGTCGTCCCTTCAATTTCTAGTGTGTGGTCTGGTCAACCTACATGAAGTAGATTGTTAATAGAACAGAAGGGACGAGTTGAAGGTGGGGTGGACATAGTTTGGGGGTTTGAGGTGGGGAGGAGGGGGTGGATGTAGAAGGGAAGAAAGGGGGAGGGAGAACAACCAACAAATTACATATCCAACCAAAAGTATCATCCCAGCAGTCCACAATATCATTCACACGCCCCCCCCCCCTCTTCCTCCACACAACCCACCACCCCCTACACCAGCTGAAACACCCCCCTACACTACCCATCACCCCTAACACCAGCTAAAACACCCCCCTCCCCCTCCACAGTACCAACCATTCCTAACACCACACACACTAACCCCCTATTAATACTACCACGCAACAAATTAATTGTTCTTCTCCTTGGAGTTTATAAAAATGTGTAAGAGTTGTTTATGAGGATGTTGCGTGCGTTCTCGCGCGTTTGTGTGTGTGTGTGTGTGTGTGTGTGTGTGTGTGTGTGTGTGTGTGTGTGTGTGAACAGAGGGAATGAACGGACCTGTGCGGTGGACTGGTAGGGGGGTTAACGGGTTGGGGGTGAGTGGGTTATGGGAGGGGAAGAGAACTATTAGGAGAAAGCACCAAGTCATTACGACTATATAGCACTTGGAAAGGATCAGGATAAGGATTTGGGATGGGACGGGGGAATAGGAATGGTGCCTAACAGCTCGGACGGTCGGGGGAATGAACGTCGACCTGCATGAGGCGTGACAGTCGCTCTACCGTCTACGGGGTGTAAGCTCAAGGGCTGTACAGGTTTCGGGGGTGAATGGGTGGAAACTGGTATGAATTGACGGGTTTGGGGGGTGGTCGTGTTGGAGGGGATGCACGAGTGTGAGGTGAACTAGTTAAGGGGTGAACTAGTTAAGAGGTGAACTAGTTAAGGGGGGAACTAGTTAAGGGGGGAACTAGTTAAGAAGTGAACTAGTTAAGAAGTGAACTAGTTAAGAGGTGAACTAGTTAAGGGGTGAACTAGCTTAGAGAGTGAACTGGTCTACAGGTCGAAGACTTTACAACCAAGTACCAAACATGACAACAATTTCTAGGGGAGACGTTTTTGGGAATGAGCTCAAGGTGAGGGAAGCAATATGAAGAGAGACGACAATAGAGTAATGAAAGTAAGGTAAAGGGGGACATGGGTAATAGTAGAGAGGAGAGCAAGCTTCAGTATCAACACTGCTTCTACTACGACACCAAACAACACGCCTTAGGTAAAATTCCTCTAATGAGACAAGATTATTCTTGATTCTGCAAAGTAATAATAATAATAGAAATAATAAAACTAACCGTTTTTCGGGAAACAATTTTACATATTTCCTCAGCAAGACTGAAGTCTTATTGAGACATTAGACAATGAACAAATACATATACGCCTATAACACCCCATTATGAACAGGAATAATAATTACTGAAGGCCTATAACAACCGTTATATCAACACGAAGAATGATTCTGAAGCACGAAGACCTTTAGCATACCTTCATATATATATAGGCCTTTAACAAACTTAGCATCAGCACGGAGAATGGGAAGCTCAATCTCCCTGTGTCACGTCTCACTTTCCCTAATATGCCGGAAAATCACCAGATGAATATGCAAACAGTTTTACCCCCGTTGTTGTCCCCCAGAGGAGAGGACACCGTGACGAGGACATTAGCCAGTGTGGCGTGTCGGTCGAGGGTGATATCACCCCGAGACCTGATGAATATTAAGGCCCATACGCAGAGGAGGTCGAGCCTGCACTTGGGGCGTAAACTGGCGTCTCGCGGTCGTATTTCCCTGTTAGTAGGTATCCATCATAACAGTATTTCCTGTTTTAGCTACTATAAACTGATGGTTTCTTTGGTTAATGCTTTACATGATAAGAAACAAGTGACCAACTTTTTTATACAAAAGAGGTAAAAGGCGTTTCCCAGTATAGGGAAGCAAGTGTTGGGGTCATACACAAAAGCTCTCTTGTGTAACAGATTAATATATTGAAGGTTTCTCTTCTGTTTCTTTTTAATAGCAGACGACTTGGCTACGTAGTGACATGAGGTCGTCTTACACCTCGCTACGACACTTTTTTTCGTCCCGTTCCTTTCGGCTTCCTTTTCCAATGTTTTTATTTTGTTACTCTATCTGTCCCTCTCGTTCTTCCTATCCCTAGCCATACGCTTGTGAACGCTTGCTTTAATTATTAATTTTCCCCAAATACGGGCTCTATATTTGTGTATTCATTACTGCCCAATTTGCCCATTCATCCACCGTTTCTTCCCATTCCAACATCTTGCAACCTTCATATAATTTTAATATTTTGAAATTCTTCTCAAACCCATTTTCTCCATTTCTCCATCGTTAACTAGTTCCCTACACGTCCCTTCCTTATTATCATTTGTTTCTCACTTTCCATCCATTCAGTTTACCGTATTCATTTCTCCTTCACATGGTTTCTCATTCCGTCCTCACCCATTCCAATTCTCCATTTCCACCTTACTGTCCTCCCTTTATTACCCATGCTTGCTTCCTTCTCTTTTCACCATGCTACGCTCTTCTCCATTCTACACTTTCCTCGATTTTTTTCTCTTTTCTTTATCCCCCTCCCCCTCCCCTGGTCATATTCTGCCTGTGTCTTTTCGACAGCTTCTTCTGTCGACAGCTGAGCTGGCGAAGACAATACATCACAAACCACTTAGACACACACACACACACACACACATTCGCTTAATCTACATTAGGATTAGTAAGGTGGTTAGGCTCTGTTGGCAATTATTATTATTTGCTCTACATGGGTGAAGCATTTAAAGAGGCGGGATTCGAGCAGAGGACGTGAACGAAGCTCTGATCGAGAAAAAATCATACGTCTTCAGTTGTGAGCATATAAGGCGTTTCACATCCATAAACAGAGGGGTTTTGGCGGTGGATTCGTATGGAGCCTCTACTGCCACAAGAAACTATCCACAGTGAGGGACCTCGCTCGCACACATCCAGACAGGAGACAGAAAACTGACAGGACTGTACAAATGATTGAAATGATTGAACAAATGATTGAAAAGCATTTAGAAACCAAACAATACCAGAGACTGAAAAGGAGCTAGAGAGCAACATAGTTTTTTTCAACCCGATGTGAGAAAGATGTGACAGAGGGTAGTTAGCTTAGTTTATTTATTATGCACCCCATACCCATATCGTGGGTGGTAGTGAAAGAGTTACAGAGGTACATAATGGGCTCAGGGACTGAACCCCACAATTCATTTAGCTAAGTTACTATCTTGATGAGCTTGTTAAAAATTCAATACACATCGTCCCATCATCAATGGGTAGGCAATAAGGTACAGCAAAAAAAAAAAAAAAAAATAGACAGTTACAGACACCCACGAAAGGGAGACAAGAATGGAGTGATAAAACTTGCGCTGCAAAGATGTTGAGATAATAAAACACAGAGATAAGGATAGACATAGTGCATGGAAACACAATGGTGAGTAGGTGCAGGGGAGGTGTAGGGGGGGAGGAGGGAGAGGAGGGGGATGAAGAGGAAAAGCAAGCGGAATGGGAGGTGGAAGGGAAGGGGGAGGATGGAGAAGGGGAGTCCCCGCATATTAGCAATTGTCATGACTGATTGAGTTTCGGATCAAGGACTGAGGGATCCAGTGGTTGGTGGGTAGAGATTAATGAATTCATAAATGCTGGCCAGGTTTATGGGAGGGAGAGAGAGAGAGAGAGAGAGAGAGAGAGAGAGAGAGAGAGAGAGAGAGAGAGAGAGAGAGAGAGAGAGAATGAACAACTACGAAGAGAGAGAGAGACCGTGTTGGACACAAGTATAGTTAGAGAAATAACACAGCGGCCACAACATAGCTACAGTCAAGGGGTCTCCATCTACCAATTACAAATAAGCAGGCAGGTGTCGCAAACAATTGAACAGCTCTTCTCACCCGTCATTAACAACGAACTAGCCTCAAATAATCTTGCCCCCTGTTAATGATCGCCACATCATCTTGTAAGGTTAATGCATTCTTTTACGTTTAAACCTAAAAACATCTGCTTAACAACATTCAAAGATATATTTCTACATATCAAATATTTATACACGTTTATCAGACTTTCAATAAAGAAGTAAGCTGTTTTATTTTATTGAATTTGTCACTCAGACGAACTTGTAATTTGAAAGTGGTTTATAATTTGCTTGTAATTTTACCATGAGCTTTTCTCTACATTGAGAGTTTGTTCTCTACTCTGAGAAGATGTTAAGATGTTCTTTAGACAAGAGCTGATGTGTTAGATAATGTTCAAGCTGTTCTCCCGTGTTCTGCCTTTTTCTCGTCTGTGTGTTAATTCTACGACTCTCTTCATTTTCTTACTTCTCTTGTTTGTCCTTTCTTCGTCCTCTTTATCTCTTTGGTTATGTTTTACGTCTTCCTTCTCCATCCGTTTCCCGTCTCCTCGTTCCTTCCCCTCTCACTCTCTCCCTCCCACTGTCTCCCTCCCAATGCCTCTCTCCCACTGCCTCCCTCTCGCTCTCTCCCTCCCACTCTCTCCCTCACATGCCTTAATTGATTAGTTGTCAGCGAGCAAATAGTCCTCACAGAGAGATTATTCAGTCGAGGGATCCACGATGACCCGGCCGTTAAACAGAGCTTCGTTGTGGGGGCCTGTTGTGGGAAGGGGGGGGGGGGGTTCTGTGGGATCTGTTGTGGGTTTGCTGTGTGGTCCGTTGCAGGCTCTATTGTGGGCTGTTCTGAGGGCTGTTCTGGAGTGTGTTGTGGGGATTTTGTGGGGGCCTGTTGTGGGGCCCTGTTGTGACGACCGCTAAAGGGTAGTCCGGTTAAAGTTTGAAGAGAACCGGCGGTGATAGGCCGGTATCGCGTGGAGAGGCCGGTGTAGCGAGGAAAGAACATAACCTAGGAGAACAGAGATACAGTCTTCTACACGTTCCATACGCCCAATTAACAAGGACATCAAATGTCCTACGCTGTAGCTGAATGTTAACTACGCCTTCCACCTCCTCTTCCCCACCTTCCCTACCCCAATATAATCAAATTCAGCTTCCAGAGTCCAAGAACTACCAGCTCAATCTTGCATGAACAAAATGTTTGCCAATACGAACGCCATCCACACTGATTAAGAATGCATCTCACGTGACTCAAAACCAATTACATTCGAAACTTTCTACGAACAGTGCTTCGTACTCTTCCTGTGTTCGAATTGCACCTCTCTGAAGACTTCATCCTCGTGGCGATTGTACAACTGACAAATAGAACCAAAACACCTATTCAAATCATCCCTAGGCCTAGTTATACAAAAGTTTTAATATGTCAGAATAATTGTTTTATATTTTCTTCCAAATTGCAACCGTCTCTTGGTTCAGTTGCAGCTTGGACAAACATAGGCCGAGGATAGTTTGGTCAATACTTGCAATAACATTTCCACTTTACCCGAGTTAAATTCATAGGTATTGTGGGTTCCCCTCCGCCGCACCTTTCGCAATGGCTTATTTTTGTTAATATCAGTACGAAGTTCCCTGTGCAATTTTGCACGGTACATTTAATACCATCTGGGAAAAATCTAGCAACCATAATGATCGATTATGTAATGCAAAAGTTCGAGTGTAATATAGAGATAACTTGTTTGTATCGAGGATTATACCTATTGGAGACAGAATGAACATTACCTTACGAATTCGGATTCTGGGGAACTCCACGGCTTCGGGATGGTTCAAAATAACACCGAAGAATGTACAGTTATAAGGAACGTGTGCAGTGAAGGTCTATCCTCTTCAGTGAAGGACTTTCCACTTCAGTGAAGGTGTCACCTCTTCATTTGGGTGATGTCGGTTACTACTACAAGTACCCAACGGATGACATTCTTCCAATATCACATAATATTCCGTTTGAGCATCCCACCCACCCTTTTATTCTCATCACCTGTCTTATTTTCCTCTCATTGTTCTTACCTCACATTCACACGGATGATCTTCCTACTCTCCTCCTCCTCTCATACGGGGTAATCCCCAACTCCCTCCCTCTCTCTCACACACGGGTAATACCTCCCTCCCTCCCTCCCTCCCACTCCACAATCTCTCATAGGGGCATACGCCCTCTCCCCACCATTGCTACAGGTAATCACCACTCCCACATCTCTCACACAAGTAATCCCCCCTCCCTCCCAATCTCTCATACAGGTAATCCCCCACTGTTAAAAGGGATTTATCCCCTTGTGTCCGGCGAGTCATTTACATCAGAGCTGTGTTCATCCTACAGTGATGCTGCTTGACGCCAGAAAGGGAGAGAAGGGAGGGGGAAAGGGGAAGGGGAGAGGAGAGAGAAAGGAAGGAGAGATATAAGGGGGATAGGAGAGAAAGGAAGGGAAGGAAAAAAAGGGCCAGAGAATAAAGAATGGCCATAGGGTAGCGGAAGTGGGAAAACTGAAAAGGTTAAAACCAAACGCGAAGCTCATTAGCTGAAGGTCGATCCTGCAGGAACACCCCGCCAACCCCACCCTCCACCCACACCCCTCACCCCCCACCAATCACCCCCATACCCTACATACATTCACACCCCACCCCCACTCCCACACCCCCTACTCTACATGCTCACCGCCCAACCCGTTCTCGCAAATTTAATAAGTCAATATTGACTTATTAAATATGTGCATAGGTGACATACTTAACATAATAGATACCCTTAAAAAGATTCATAGAAAACACCGACCTTACCTAACCTTGTTAGTATCTTAAGATAAGCATCTTATAGCTTCGTAATTACAATTATTACCTAACCTATAATAGGTATAGGTTAAGTAATAATTGTAATTACGAAGCAATAAGATGCTTATCTTAAGATACTAACAAGGTTAGGTAAGGTCGGTGTTTTCTATGAATCTTTTTAAGGGTATCTATTATGTTTAGTATATCACCTATGCACGTAGTTAATAAGTCAATATTGACTTTACGAATTTGCGAGAACGGGTTGTCACCGCCACCCTACACCCTCACCTCCACCCTACACCCACTCTCCTCCCTACACCCACACCCCTCACCCACATCCCCACCCACACCCCCTACCCTACATCCACAGCCCCCACCCTACATCCACACCCCCACCCTACACCCCACACACTTTGAAAACACAAAGGATTCAAAGACTGTTGCTTCAGTTCTTCATAAACAGTAACGTAAAAACAACTGCATTTTATGCCTTTTCTTATCAACAGAACCTCCATTTACTGCCCCTCGTCCTCTACAGGACCTCCATTTACTGCCCCACTCGTCCTCTACAGGACCTCCATTTACTGCCCCTCGTCCTCTACAGGACCTTCATTTACTGCCCTCTCGTCCTCTACAGGACCTTCATTTACTGCCCTCTCGTCCTCTACAGGACCTTCATTTACTGCCCTCTCGTCCTCTACAGGACCTTCATTTACTGCCCGTCGTCCTCTACAGGACCTCCATTTACTGCCCGTCGTCCTCTACAGGACCTCCATTTACTGCCGCTCGCTGAAGCAACACGCACCGTGTACGAGATTACTGGGTAAATCCGCTAAAAGCCGAAAGTCAGATAGTCTTTTTACAGCACGAAGTTTCGGTCGTGAATGGGTAAGGTGGAGACTGCGAACACAAGACCTCATCCTCGAGAGAGAGAGAGAGAGAGAGAGAGAGAGAGAGAGAGAGAGAGAGAGAGAGAGAGAGAGAGAGAGAGAGAGAGAGAGAGAGAGAGAGAGAGAGAGAGAGATAATGGCAGGAGGTAAGAATGTGTGGGGGCATTATGAAACGCGATACCGTACGGATAAAATGCCTTTTAGGGGCAAAAATCACGATTTTGAAAAGGGGAAACGAGAATCATTTTGAGGAAAGTGGCAGGAAAACTCTCTGAATATCTCGTTGTTGGAGGAGGGTGAGCGGTAGTGTTGAGGGAAGAGAGGTATAAGAGGAGAGGGGAGGATAGAGAGAGGGGAGGATAAGAGAAAGGCGAGGAGAGAGAGAGAGAGACAATACGAAACGATCAAGGAGTGCAAGTTGCGTTGAAGAGGGGCACTGTAAATCTATCGATAGATACAAACATTTGAGTACATAGAAAGATGTAGATGGCCTATTGGCCCGCGCGAGACAACTCATATATACATATTCTCGTGAAACAATCCTTTGTGATCCTATACCTATTGTGTTACCAGCTGATTTGTTCCATTCATCAGCAATCTTATTACAAAACTAGTATTTACCCAGGTCTTTTCTCAACCTTTAATCATTTTTGTATCCGCCGTTTAGCGTTCTATTTTGTGTTGATATAGTTATCACTATTTTTGTCTTCTTTATTACACTCATTCATTCATTTGAATGTTTCAGCTATGTCAAGACAGCCCGTGCTACCCCAAGACAGTATGTGTCACCCCTAAAACAGCCTGTGTCACCCCTAAAACAGCCTGTCATCCTAAAACAGCCTGTGTCACCCTAAGACAGCCCGTGACACCCAAGACAGCCCATCCCACCCGTACAAGTTCGACAATACTTTTTAATAATTTCATGAGAAACTCACAAAGAAAATCATGCGGATCCGAGACAGTTTCCACAAAAAAAAGTATAAAATCCTTATATATAAATACACGTAGCAAACTCCACAAGTTTTCTAACCTCCTGATCACTGCCAAAGGAAAAGTATGATATCACAGGTATCACGGAAAACTGCAGGGATACCTATAGAGGAAGCTGCAAGGCAGAATATTCTACTCCACGTAATGTTAATGTTGATATTTTGTTTAATATCGCCTAAGAGAGACATAACGTGTAGCAACAGTTTTTAAAATAATGAGGGGGGGGGGGGGGGTAAAAATATCCACTCTAAAGTGGCTAAATACTTTTTCTTAAATAAAGTAGTAGTCAAATGAAACGGTTTAGAAGGTGAGATAATGCAATATGGTACAATAAAGAGCTGGAACAGTTTACCAGGCGATATAATACAGCGTAAACACAGTAAAGCAGCTTATGAGGAGATATAATTCAGTGTGGTACAATAAAGACTTTTACAAACTCTAATTAAATAAGCTCTTCTCACCAAATCTTTATCCTGATCCCTTCCCAGTGATATATAGACGTAATGGTTTTACGCCTTCCCCCTGATAGTTCCCATCCCTTCCCACCAAATTCACGTCTCTAAATATTTCAACTCCATACTCTTTCCATAAACAAACAGCCTACATAGGATGCAACAACTTGTTGCTAAATGCTATGTTTGTAATCCAATTTACTATTTTACTATTATTATTTTAATACCCGATAGATTGTTCCATAAATCTACATTCCTGATTACGCAATGCTGCCCGCGTCGTCCAGTTATTCTGTATTGAAATAGCTAAAAATTGACCAGACCACACACTAGAAATTGAAGGGACGACGACGTTTCGAAAATCGACTCAAATTCACACAAAAAAATTCACAATCGACTTGAGAATGGTCCAGAACGGACCGAAACGTCGTCGTCCCTTCAATTTCTAGTGTGTGGTCTGGTCAACATACTTCAGCCACGTTATTGTGACTCATCGCCTGCAGCTAAAAATTGTGATGTCAGCCAGTAACTTACTCTCGAAAAAAAGAGTTAAAAAGTAGCTTCCGTCCCTATAAACAACTGTGATCTTTCTTGATCATCTTTAATCTTTCTCCAAAACTGCGTAAACATATCCTTACAACGAAATTAACGAAATTATCCTATGGGAAAAGAGGAAATAAGAACATACCTGGTACTCGGATGATTTTTGTCTGTTCCTCGATTTATATCTCTTACCTGGAATGGCAAGAAAGATAATTATTTGCTTTGTGAAATGGCTATATACATTCAAATAGTCATTCGCCACAAATGCAAACAAATTATTACATTTTAATTCATATATATGAACATCACAGGTGAAAGTGACACATGAGGATCGAGGTGATGTTTACCTTATCACGATGGAAGATAACGCTGGTGTACCTCGTTTAGTGAAGTCAGGCTGGGTGAAGTCACCCAACATTATCTGGGACATGCTTGCTAGCATTCACAAACTTAAGAGATTTTCAATCAGTATATATATTATGCAACTTAGTTCGAACATTCACGAATCTTGCAAGATGTCTTAAGCACTCAGCTCACAAGAAACACTGAACACAAGGTAAGAAACACTGGACGAACACTCAGACTTGCAAGTACGTAATTTTGCCACAGCAATAAACACCTGGGGACAGATTCACTAAGCAGTTACGCAAGCACTTACGAACCTGTACATCTTTTCTCAATCTTTGGCGACTTTGTTTACAATTATTAAACAGTTAATGAGCTCTGAAGCACCAGGAGGCTGTTTATAACAATAACAACAGTTGATCGGGAAGTTTTCATGCTTGTAAACTGTTTAATAAATGTAACCAAAGCCGTCAAAGTTTGAGGAAAGATGTACACGTTCGTAAGTACTTGCCTAACTGTTTTATGAATCCGAGGTCAAATTCACGAAAGAACTTACGCAAGCACTTACGAACGTGTACATTTTTCCTCAATCTTTGACGGCTTTGGTTACATTTATTAAACAGTTTACAAGCCTGAAAACTTCCCATTCAATTGTTGTTATTGTTATAAACAGCCTCCTGGTGCTTCCGAGCTCATTAGCTGTTTAATAATTGGAAACAAAGCCGTCAAAGTTTGAGAAAAGTTTAACAGGTTCGTAAGTGCTTGCATAAGTGCTTTCGTGAATCTGGCCCCTGTGTTCGATTGGTTGCTTCCTGCGGAAGGCTCAACTTTTCCGCGTCAACGTTTAGTCACGAACGTCAGTGGCGACGTTTCCTAAACGTTTACAACGCTCAGTCTCGATAGCTCACTGTAACCGATCACACGCTTCACTTTGTCTTATCCGGCGGCTGCACTATAGAGGTTTCCATCACAATTGTCACGTTCAACAGTTAACGGCTTAATTTAGTGAGACATCAATTTTAAATGTCTTATGCAAAAATAACAGAAAATCCTCTGAAAACCTAGGTAACAGGAACGAATTTTATAAAGTGGATTTCTGTCCTTCCGTCTCGTATTCTTACCTGCAATGGCAAGAAAAAACATATTTAGAATTTTGTGTAAATTTTGTACACATTTGAATCATCATTCATTATAAATAGAATACAAACGTTGATTATCACATTTTAAATCAGATGTATAAGCAACGTTAGTGAAAGTGAGACGTGAGGTTCGAGGTGGTGTTTACCTTATCCCGATGGTAGATGGCGCTGGTGTACGTTGTCTGGTTAGGTCAGTCTGGGTGACGTGACTCTTCATTAGCTGCAACATGCTTGCTAGCATTCACAAACTTAGAGATTTTCAAATACGTAATATCACGGAACTAAGTTGTAGTGTCAAACGTTCACGAATCTTGCAAGATGTCTTAAACACTCAACACAAGATAAGAAACACTGGACGAACAATCGGACTTGTAAATCCGTAATTTTGCCACGGCAGTAAACACCTGTGTTCGATTGGTGTTTCCTGTAGAACGCTAAACTCTCCCGCGTCAACGTTTAGTCACGGACGTCAGTGGTGACGTTTCCTCAACATTAACAATGCTCAGTCTCGATAACTCACTGTAACCGATCACACGCTGCAGCTGTCTTATCCGGCAGCTGCACTATAGATGTTTCCGTTACGCTTGCAACACAATTGTCACAACATTCAGTCAACGGCTTAACAATCTAACGTGCCAACCCGTTAACTTTATCATATTGTGTATTAAAATTTGGATAGCTCTCATATATAAATTAGTATTATTATACATAAAAAATTCTATGAATAGTTAGGCATAGGTTAGGTTAGGTGTTTAGGTTCTGTTGGCGATTATTTGTATTTGAAGTACGTGGGTGAAGCATTTATCGCTTTTGGTTCGATCAGATGTCGTCGAAGAAGAATTCTTCGAGAAATGTTGGAACGTCATCAGTTGTGAGTTGTGTGTAAACAGTGTAAAAAGTGATTCCATGCACCCGCCAAACCCCCTGTTTATGAATGAAAAGCGGTTTACACACGACTCACAACTGCTGACGTTCGAACATATCCGGAACAAGTGCTTCACTGACGAATTTTGTTCGAATCGCAACGCTATAAATGCTTCACCCACGTACTACAAATTCAAATAATCGCCAACAGAACCTAAACACCTAACCTAACCTATCCTATGCCTATATATACACAATATGCCAATATATTATAATATTAATTTATACTTGAGAAAATTCCCGTTTTGAATGAACAGCAAGTTAAGATTTATGAATGCGTCTGTGGGGTCGACCGCTGGATGTAATGGACTTGAGTCGAGGACGGGTTGCTACTTCACCCAGTATTGCAAATACAAATAATCTTAACAGACGTTAAAGACCTAGCCTAACTTAACCTCGGCTTAACTCTACACGAAATTATAATATTTCGTGCAGAGTTAATAATTATATATATATATAAATAAGATTTTCAGTACACAGTTAGCTTAAATAGATGAAATAGATGAATGAGTGGTTGGATTGCCTGCAACTTTGAAGAGCCTTACCTGAGAACGGGTCGTAAATATTTGTCAGCAGACGCAAAACACCTAGACTTACCTACCCTATGACTGACTAAACACAAAATTATCATATACAATATTATGAGTTCATTTTAGTGAACATACCATTTTATGCTGATGAAATGGGTTTAAAAAGACGAATGCATCTTTAAGGTCGACTGCAGTTTGGGGGTGCATAACATGAGGGGGGGGGGGGGGGGTGTAGGGTGTTTTGTGGGGGGGGGTAGGGAGTTGTGTGGAGGGTAGGGGTAGGACGTTGTTAGGGGGGTGGGGGTACGGGTAACACCAAGGCTAGAAAATGGGAAATATTTACAGGTACCTGTAATATAAACCCTGTCTCTGGAGAAGCATATCAACAGTACCACATAAAAGTGGTACTGAATGCTCGCTATTTGCAAAGCTGGTGAGCCTTCAAGCAGCGTTCAGGAGCCGATAGATGGAGGAGATTTTAAGGCACTGTACATTTGGGCCTATCTTTAACGTGTAATAATATTGCTAGTTGCATTGACAGAAGTCTGCTACTAGCTGTCATTGTAATTATAAGGTGTACAGATTGATTGTAACTGATGATGTACAAGTACCCAATAAGATTGAAAACTTATGTGCCTCTGAATTCAATTTGGGGCTACCGTATGGGGTGGACAATAAAATACCTACCGCTGGTGGAGTATACAGAAGTATGCAAAAGGCAGTAACTGTCTTCTATTATTTGCTTGTTTACAAAAAGCAAAACGAAACACGAGAATGTTCAGATATATGCCATGAGCCTATTCCCAGTACTTAGATCACGGAAATTTCTTAGAAAAATAGAATTTGATCTCGCATCACTTGAAAAAAAATAGCAGAAAGCAGAGGCACGAAAATAGCATGATAATAGCATGATAATCTTACGGTCATTCTCCGAGGTGGAGAACTCCGCCCTGTCCTCTGCATGTGCAACATCATAACCCTGAAGGTGGAGAGAAACAAGACCCAGATGAGCCACTGGGATGTATGGAAACACTTCCGCAAGATTAGTAAGAAAATTGAATGAGGTCCAAGGGGGAGAGAGTGGAGGTTTCATCTACATGTACTGTATAATAATTAGGAGGTTTATTGGGCCATTAATTAGATGTCTAATAGCTTATGAAGTGGGATCCAGGAGCTTAAGCTCAGTCTAGCGGCCCAAGAGAGAGGGAGGGAGAGAGAGAGAGAGAGAGAGAGAGAGAGAGAGAGAGAGAGAGAGAGAGAGAGAGAGAGAGAGAGAGAGAGAGAGAGAGAGAGAGAAAGGGAAGGGAAGGGAAGGGAAGGGAAGGAAAGGAAAGGAAAGGGAAAGGAAGGGAAAGAAAGGGAAGGGAAGGGAAGGGAAGGGAAGGGAAGGGAAGGGAAGGGAAGTCAGGAGAAAGCGCCATGCCATTACGACTATTTTTTTTTCTCAAGAGGGAAAGAGAGACAATGAGACAAAGAGCCAGAGAAACAGAGAGACATAGAGAACTGAGAGAAAAGTGTGAGGGTGGGGGGGAGATAGGGGGGGGGCGAGAGGGGGGGGGGGGGTAAGCAACGTGTAATCAACATGAACGTGTCACCCAAGACATTTAATTTTCAGCCGACGTCCAGAGGCAAAATTTCCACAATGCTGTGCAAAAACTTTCCTCCCACGTTCTTGTATCCGGACGAGACAGACTTGCCTCCAGTTCGGAGAACGCTGCTCACAATGATCCAGTTCCCGCACGCACTTACGAAGCCTTGACTATGCATCCCCCTCTAATCCACATTTCCAATATTTTTTGATGGAAGAGCGGGTGCTTGTGTGAGATGGGTGCGAGAGTGAGAATCGCGACAGATCTGACCGGCATGATATTGCCTCCCCGATGATGCATTTTTCAGTGGTTTGAAGCTGAGGTTCTCGATGTTGTAAGTGGTTGCATGTGTTACCTGTGACATGATAACATAAGACACATGCAACTGTGACATAAGTGACATGACATGATAAGGGGAGACATGATAACCACCTACAAAATTCTCAGGGGAATTGACAGGGTGGACAAAGACAAACTCTTCAGCATGGGTGGGACACGAACAAGGGGACACAGGTGGAAACTTAGTACCCAGATGAGCCACAGAGACGTTAGAAAGAATTTTTTCAGTGTCAGAGTAGTTAATAAATGGAATGCACTAGGGAGTTATGTGGTGGAGGCTGACTCCATACACAGTTTCAAATGTAGATATGATAGAGCCCAGTATGCTCAGGAATCTGTACACCTGTTGATTGACAGTTTTGAGGCGGGACCAAAGAGCCAAAGCTCAACCCCCGGAAGCCCAATTAGGTGAGTACACTGCCACTCTAGGGTGAAGGTGATCCAGGAGCTGACTGAGTGGTATGTAACATTAGGTGAACTAGCAGAGGGAGACAGTTTACAGAACTATACAGTAACAGGGGGGAAGTTGAGACATATAACGACAGTCAACCATGACATGAGCAGTAAGACAGGAAGAAGATCAGCAAAGAACCCAGTAACACATGCCAGGATTCATCTAGTACTTATGCAACCAGTTACGAAACCTCTACATCTTTCCTCAAGCTTGCTGTTTTTGTTATATTTAATAAACAGTTTAAGCTCTCCGAGTAATAACCTTTGGTTGTGAAGTTTCAAGGCTTGTAAATTGTTTAATAAATGTAACAGGGAGGCAGGTAACAAGGAGCCAGATAACGCGGAACCAGGTAACAAGGAACCAGGTAACAGGAGCAGGACGAACCATGAAGGCCCAGGAACACCAGGAGCTTCACAAAGCCCACAGAGTAATGGACGTCACAACTAATGGGATGCTGACCTTGCTAACAATAGGTGAGAGTGGAGCCCATTAGCCGCTCTTGAGCGAGGAATACATTGATAACGCAGGCAGAGAACACTCTTATTATTAGTTGGTCGACTCTGCCATTAGCAACAGGTGGATGGGTGTACAGTAAACACCAGGTGGACGAGTTTACTTAATTAACAGGTGGAATAGTGTACAATAAACAACACAGGCGAAGAGTCACAATAACGTGGCTGAAATATGTTGACCAGACCACACACTAGAAAGTGAAGGGACGACGACGTTTCAAATGTCAATTAGAGGACGTAATATGTATATATTTTCAATGTGTCATGTACATCCGCTCAGACTGGTCGGCCAAGCGACAGTCCTCAGTCCTCATAACTCTGTTCCTTGTCTTCATATCCAAGCGCCTTTTTCTGATATCCCAGTTCCCTGTTCTAATATCCCAGTTACCTGTTCTAATATACAGTTCCTTGTTCTAATATCCCAGTTTCTTGTTCTAATATCCCAGTTACCTGTTCTAATATACAGTTCCTTGTTCTAATATCCCAGTTTCTTGTTCTAATATCCCAGTTACCTGTTCTAATATCCCAGTTTCTTGTTCTAATATCCCAGTTCCTTGTTCTAATATCCCAGTTCCTTGTTCTAATATCCCAGTTCCTTGTTCTATTATCCCAGTTCCTTGTTCTAATATCCCAGTTCCTTGTTCCAATATCCCAGTTCCTTGTTCTAATATCCCAATTACCTGTTCTAATATCCCAGTTACCTGTTCTAATATCCCAGTTACCTGTTCTAATATCCCAGTTCCCTGTTCTAATATCCCAGTTACCTGTTCTAATATCCCAGTTACCTGTTCTAATATCCCAGTTACCTGTTCTAATATCCCAGTTACCTGTTCTAATATCCCAGTTCCTTGTTCTAATATCCCAGTTTCTTGTTCTAATATCCCAGTTACCTGTTCTAATATCCCAGTTCCCTGTTCTAATATCCCAGTTCCTTGTTCTATTATCCCAGTTTCTTGTTCTAATATCCCAGTTCCTTGTTCTAATATCCCAGTTACCTGTTCTAATATCCCAGTTCCCTGTTCTAATATCCCAGTTCCTTGTTCTAATATCCCAGTTCCTTGTTCTAATATCCCAGTTCCTTGTTCTATTATCCCAGTTTCTTGTTCTAATATCCCAGTTCCTTGTTCTAATATCCCAGTTCCTTGTTCTATTATCCCAGTTCCTTGTTCTAATATCCCAGTTCCTTGTTCTAATATCCCAGTTCCTTGTTCTATTATCCCAGTTCCTTGTTCTAATATCCCAGTTCCTTGTTCTAATATCCCAGTTCCTTGTTCTAATATCCCAGTTCCTTGTTCTAATATCCCAGTTCCTTGTTCTAATATCCCAGCTTCTATACTGTCGGCATATTCCTTCTAAGCATTCATTCAAGCTTAAAGTTTTCTCCTCATAATTGCCTTATATTGGGATGTATTGAAGGAAGCTGCTGGAGGATGCTCTGAATTTCGAACACGTCTCGCATAACTTCACGTCCTGGGTTCGCTTAAGAGATCTGTCTGCTCGAACGGAATTCATCCTTGAGTGATCATCGATTTCTTCCACGCTGATGGTTGCTGTCGCCTTACGTGTTATTGTTTTGCATTTTAGCTGTGATGTGGTGTTTTTTCTTCTGGTGGGGGCGGGGGGGGGGGGAGGGGGAGGGGAGGGTTGGTGTTTGTGAAAGAAGGGATGGTGTTCTGATGTGGATATTGTAGGGGTTCCTAAACACACACACACACACACACACACACTCAGAATGTGTGTGATAGAGCCCAGTAGGCTCAGGAATCTGTATATCAGTTGATTGACGGTTGAGGGGCGGGTGCAAAGAGCCAGAGCTCAACCCCCGCAAGCATAATTAGGTTATTACAATTAGGTGGGTACACACACACACACACAAACTCGATCCTGCAGTCACAAGCAGGTGATAACTTGGTGACTACACACACACACAAACTCGCGCAAACACTAACTTTATACAGTTAGCAGGTGATGGATATTTTTAACTTTCTATAATTTTGTTCGTAGTTAACAATAGAAATTATCAGGATCAAGTACAACTACTGTTTTCAATCGTATAACTACAGTGCTTCTGGTGAACATACAGTGAACAGCGAACGTCGTTACTGTGAGTGGTCCGCCTGGTACTAATGGTGGTAATTAGTGCACAAGTTGAGCATTAGTTCCCAACTGAAACAATTGCTGAAGATGCAGCGATTACTGCCTGTGTGTATGTGAGGGAGGGAGGGAGGGAGGGAGAGAGAGAGAGAGAGAGAGAGAGAGAGAGAGAGAGAGAGAGAGAGAGAGAGAGAGAGAGAGAGAGAGAGAGAGAGAGAGAGAGAGAGAGAGAGGGAGAGAGATCAAATGTTGAGATCGTTTTCAGGTTTTCTCAGAGCAGAATTGGATGCAAGTTTGCTAAGAACGAAAAGAACACGGACAACTGGCCTTTTCTCTATTGAAAGTGAGCAGCTTTGATACTCTTTTCTTGAATGTCTTGTGAGAAAATTAAAATCTTAAACAGCCTTTGATGCAAACCCTAAATCTGTAATTATTTATCCGGTTTTAATGATATTTTGACAATTTTCGTCTAACTCCCGAATGTGTATTTACAACTAGGGAACAGGTTTATGAGGTGAAAGGATACTTTCTCCATACGCCACGGGAATTGAATCTGGGACGCTACGACTGTAACTCGATTGAGATCACTGCACGCAACACGCCAATAAATTGAAATAAATCTCACAATATTGAGTAAAAGAGGCTTTCTGTGTATGGTTCGAGATGAGGAAAATTGTTCGTATTTTCGTGTTAGATACAATAGCGAATATTTACATGAACAGGTGGGAATTGAGGCAGGAATCACACATTTTCACATCTGGCGAACAGAAGAAGGAAGAGGAGCAGGAGAAGAAGAAGAATGAAGCCATTTACTCTTGCCATCAGCCTCTGCAGCGGCGGCCACCTGCTCTCACTACTGCATCTCCTTCAACTCCGAAACTACAGGAAATTAAGGTGGAGCGCCTGGGATCCGAGCTATCCAGAGGCCAGACGGGTCTTCATTTGAAGTCGACGAGGCTGTAGCAAGGGTCGCACCGTCCCCAGCCTTCACATGGTGCCAGCTGCAGAACTCCACCTGCGTCAGGGGACGTCCTCCTCCATTAAAAGACGCAATTCTTCATCAAAAGACGCCCTCCTCCATTAAAATACGTCCTCCTCTATTAAAAGACGGCCTCCTTCATTAAAAGACATCCTCCTCCATTAAAATACTTCCCCCTACATTAAAAGACGTCCTTCTCCATTAAAAGACGTCCTTCTCCATTAAAAGACGTCCTTCTCCATTAAAAGACGTCCTTCTTCATTAAAAAACGTTCTCGTCCATTAAAAGATGCCCTCCCCATTAAAAAATACCCTCCTCAATTAAAAAAAGTCCCACTCCAATAGAAGATGCCCTCCTCTATTAAAAACAAGTCCTCCACTATTAAACGACGACGATATCTTCCATCAGAAAGACATTCTCCTCAACCAGAAAAGTTCTCCAACAGAAAACGTCGCCCTCCACCAGTAAAGGTTCTCCTCCATCAGACTGTGAAGGCCAGGGGGCATTACAACCCCACGCCATCCATGCATTGAACCTCCTGAAGGAGCGGAATGGTCACTTCTAACGACAGACAATATTACCAGCTGCGACCAGTTCGCCCTGTGCACGGGAAGACTTGCTGTGACCTTGATTAAGACTTTGATTAAACTGTCTACATTAATCACTAGTATGTACAAGTATGTCTTCACTAATTATGAACACTGTATATAAAATATAACATGGTCAGAAAATGTGTTTATATTAACACTGCTAGAATATTATATGTGACGTTAATCAATGAAATGAAAACAAAAATCTTAATGTAATCACAAAGCTATTATAGATTTCAAGGTGGCTTTGACGTCAGTGGCTACAATTAGTATCCCATTAAAAAGTCATTCTACATTGAACAGGATATATTAAGCATATTTTGAGGATTCACACTGAGGATTCACCCTGTTATTCTGTGTAGATACACTGAGAAGTGTTTCCCTCTTCTCGGTGAAAATATATAGAGAGAAATTACTATAATCCTTGGCTATATTCAAGTGTAAAATATACTTGTTGGCTGGTCAATAAGCTATTGTGATAGCATTAATAACCCTCGCGAGGTGGACACCCCTTAATAAACCTTCTGAGATTGATAGGTCTTATTAAACCTCAAGAGATTGATTGGATTTAACCTCAACCAAAAAAAGGCCACATGGTAGAGGCGAAGCACTCTCAAACCACACTCTCACCTCTCACACTCACGATTCAGCCAGCGTTCATACTCACGATTTAGCCCAACATTCACACCCCCTCACACTCACCTCATAACTTCCCCCTATCATAAATCCCCTGCACTCCCTCAACCACTGGTGTCTCCCTCGTCACCTACACAACAGTTCTGGGGTTTTAATTGAAATATACGAGGAATAAAACTTAAAATATTGTTTATAACACAGGGGCTTTCAGGTCGTGATGGGGGGAACATTTTAATTTAAAGAGAAAGTTTAATTTAAATACAGGAAAATCAGCTTGATGGTCGTGGAATGGAAGTAGTGGGAGGGTTGGCTGGGGAAAGGGGTTGGAGGGAAGGGAACTGGATGGGTTAGGGAAAGGGTAGGAAGGGGAAATGAATGGGTACATGGATATATACCCTCTGAATAATATAAAATAGCTGGAACTCTATTATGGCATATATAATTACTGAGGTACCTACTCCAGTGTGGTCAAAGTCTTGGACACTTGAGCAGCAAAGTTGTCGGGGTAGGACCCTCGACCCTTGTCAACTACTAAAGACTCAGAAAAATACACTTGTGACGGTGGAAAATTGACCAGCGGTTATAAATGTATATGTTTGGATCGTCTGTGCTATGTTGGAGAGACAATGCAATGAGTAGGTTATGCTATGTTTGGGTGGATTATGCTATGTTTGCGTGGATTATGTTATGTTTGGGTGGATTATGCTATGTTTGGGTGGATTATGCTATGTTCGCGTGGATTATGCTATGTTTGGGTGGATTATGCTATGTTTGGGTGGATTATGCTATGTTTGGGTGGATTATGCTATGTTTGGGTGGATTATGCTATGTTTGGGTGGATTATGCTATGTTTGGGTGGATTATGCTATGTTTGGGTGGATTATGCTATGTTTGCGTGGATTATGCTATGTTTGCGTAGATTATGCTATGTTTGGGTGGATTATGCTATGTTCGCGTGGATTATGCTATGTTTGGGTGGATTATGCTATGTTTGGGTGGATTATGTTATGTTTGGGTGGATTATGCTATGTTTGGGTGGATTATGCTATGTTCGCGTGGATTATGCTATGTTTGGGTGGATTATGCTATGTTTGGGTGGATTATGCTATGTTTGGGTGGATTATGCTATGTTTGGGTGGATTATGCTATGTTTGGGTGGATTATGCTATGTTTGGGTGGATTATGCTATGTTTGCGTGGATTATGCTATGTTTGCGTAGATTATGCTATGTTTGGGTGGATTATGCTATGTTCGCGTGGATTATGCTATGTTTGGGTGGATTATGCAATGTTTGCGTGGATTATGCTATGTTTGGGTGGTCTGTGCTATTTGAGGTTATCTGTACTATGTTGAGATCATCTGTGCTATGTTGAGATGCTCTAGATACAAACGAGCCAACAGAGCCTCTCATTGGAGGAAAAAAAAGAGCAGTCTATTTGTGATTCTCCTGTGTAGTGAAGCTGAGACTTTCTTCTGTTAATGTCTTGTTTTTTTACACGAAGTGATGATTGTCCGGGACGGACCGAAACGTCAAATTTTTTCAGATGTGTGGGTTGGGTATCCTCTTCCATCTTGGCCTCCTAACCCTCCACCGTCAGTCACCATGGCCTCCTATCCCCCACCACATCATTCTACCTCTCCAGACCAGGACCTCTCACCACCCCAGGCGCGGGTGTGGTTTCCTCCGCCCGCATTTAACAGCGGGCAGTCCACGGAACATCCCCCTGATTGAATACTAAGAGTTGAGCATGATGGTCCGGGAGGAAAGGAAAGGCCGAGATTATGGTCAAGGAGATGGGACGAGGGTGATAGGGGGGCTTTGTTTAGAACGAGAAGGATAGCAAGGATGGGGGCAAGGGAATGAGGTGGATAGGGAAACAGTAGATATAACGTACTTGATCAGGGGTCATTTGTCCATTCGGCTATCTTTTTATGGTCATAATAGGCTTAACAGGGCAAGCAGAGAAACGGAAAGAAAAGGGGAAGAGAGAAGGGCAAGACAGAGAGAGACTCGAAGAAAGAACAGAGAAAGAGCAGATGTAAAAAAGAGAAATTCAATTGTAGAAAATGTTTGCACGAGAAATATCAAGCAAATAGGAGAGTTAGACAGACGAAAGAGGCATTGGAGAGTTGGGAGGCATTGTAAAGGGAGTCAGAGTGAAGGGTGTCAGTGTAGAGGAAGCCAGAGTAGGGCGAGTTAGAGTAACAGAAGTCGGTTTAAAGAGTCAGTATAAGTGGGGAATCAGAGTAAGGAGAGTCAGTTGAAATGAGTGGTCAGTGTAAGGGATAGTCATTGTAGAGGAAAGTCATTGTAGAGGATAGTCAGTGTACGGAATAGTCAGTGCAGAGGATAGTCAGTATAGAGAATAGTCAGTGCAGAGGATAGTCAGTATAGAGAATAGTCAGTGCAGAGGATAGTCAGTATAGAGAATAGTCAGTGCAGAGGATAGTCAGTATAGAGAATAGTCAGTGCAGAGGATAGTCAGTATAGAGAATAGTCAGTGCAGAGGATAGTCAGTATAGAGAATAGTCAGTGCAGAGGATAGTCAGTATAGAGAATAGTCAATGTAGGGGTAGTAAGTAGAAGGGAGTTAATGTAGCCTGATTAGGATGAATAAGTGTATAGGGAGACATTGTAGGGGGAATTAGTGTAGGTAGTCAGTGATAATCAGGAAGAATGTAATGAGGAAAAAGAGATGAGAAAACTAGAGATAGAGAGAGAGAGAGAGAGAGAGAGAGAGAGAGAGAGAGAGAGAGAGAGAGAGAGAGAGAGAGAGAGAGAGAGAGAGAGAGAGAGAGAGAGACAGAGAGAGAGAGACAGAGAGAGAGAGAGAGAGAGACAGAGAGAGAGAGAGAGACAGAGAGAGAGAGAGAGAGAGAGAGAGAGAGAGAGAGAGAGAGAGAGAGAGAGAGAGAGAGAGAGAGAGAGAGAGAGAGAGAGAGAGAGACAGAGAGACAGAGAGAGAGAGAGAGAGAGAGAGAGAGAGAGAGAGAGAGAGAGAGAGAGAGAGAGAGAGAGACAGAGAGACAGAGAGAGAGAGAGAGAGAGAGAGAGAGAGAGAGAGAGAGAGAGAGAGAGAGAGAGAGAGAGAGAGAGAGAGAGAGAGAGAGAGAGAGAGAGAGAGAGAAAGAGAGGAGTGGGGGGGGGGGGGCAGAGAGAGATAATCAAATTCAGAAGGCAGAGAAAGTAGGAGGGAATCGGAGTGATTGATTTATAAATAATTTCTATGGCATAACAACGAGGGAACGAAACAGGAGTGAAAGAAAGAGGGAATGTGTGGAATAGAGTGGTTGGGATAGGGAGTGGGAGGGAAAGAGAGAGAGAGAGAGAGAGAGAGAGAGAGAGAGAGAGAGAGAGAGAGAGAGAGAGAGAGAGAGAAGAGAGAGAGAGAGAGAGAGAGAGAGAGAGAGAGAGCTTAAAGAAGATGGAATGGAAGAGAGTGGGAGAAATTGAAAGACAGATCAGAGAGAAAGGGAGTGGAAAATGAGAGGGGGCGGGTAGGGAGAGGGAGTAAAAAGGGAGAGTAAGTTAAAAGAGAGAGGGAGTGAAATTGGACGAAAAAAGAGATAAGAAGTGGAGTGGAAGAGCTACTAAGAAGGAGTGACAGCCAAAAACAATAAGGGAAGAAGGTGGTGAGTTTGACAACTTCCAGAATATCTTTGTGACATAAACTTCCCATTTTGCGGACATTTGAAACTTTAGGAACTTCAAGTTGCTGCTATTGTTGTTGCTAGTGATAGTTGAGGAGACAGCTTTGGTGATAGTCTTCCTGTTGCAAATGGTTGATGAAATGGTCAACTTAGGCACAAGTCTTGGTGTTAAGTGTAGCCTTGTGGTACCAACTGGAGTCGCCCTCATAATGTCGGTGAGTATAATATTATTATCATAAATTTAATCGGCCACAAACGAGGCTTGTTTGAGTGTGTTTGTCGCTTTCACACTCAGCCACAACCATGCCTTGTTTGAGTGTGTTTGTCGCTTTCACACTCAGCCACAACCATGCCTTGTTTGAGTGTGTTTGTCGCTTTCACACTCAGCCACAACCATGCCTTGTTTGAGTGTGTTTGTCGCTTTCACACTCAGCCACAACCATGCCTTGTTTGAGTGCGTTAGTCACTCGCATACTCAGCCACAACCATGGCTTGTTTGAGTGTGTTAGTCACTCGCACACTCAGCCACAACCAAGGCTTGTTTGAGTGCGTTTGTCGCTCGCACACTCAACCACAACCAAGGCTTGTTTGAGTGTGTTAGTCACTCACACACTCAGCCAAAACCGAGGCTTGTTTGAGTGCTTCCTTCACTAACACACTCGGCCTCAGACGCGGTCTGTTGACCCAGCAAAGGATCCACTGAGCCTTGGGACTCGACCACCAGCCTGAGGAAACACTGATATTTGTACGACAATGGAGACCATCCTCATCCTTGTATTGTATTGATCGTCGCTGGCCTTGCATCGTGTGGGTTTCCATTCCGTGTGGTCGTATTCGTGATCTATGTATTTATCTCCTCTTTTTGTAATCATTCTCATTCTTTCTCCCTGACAGTTAGGTTGGAGATGAACCTTTACTCGAGGTAAGTCAAACAATTTTATCCTCCATGACCAGCTTGGGCGAAGGGATGTATTTAAGTCTAAACCATGGGTCAAAGAGTGAGTCTGAAGTGAAACAAATTAAATGCACACACACACGCTCTTCAGTCCTGAAGCACATATATACAAGGAAATTACCGTAATGAAACGTTAAGTCGGTATGTGACTATATTGTACAGGGAAGGGAAACGAGTACAGGATCAGAGGACAGAGTGAAAAAACAGATTCCTAAATACTTAATTGAACCTTCAGGAATAGAGGCATGCACTCTACTGTCGATTCCAAGGAAATTATATATTATATATATTATATATATATATATATATATATATATATACAACTTTAGAACACACACACATATATATATATATATATATATATATATATATATATATATATATATATATATATATATATATATATATATATATATACGATAAATTCTCGTTATTTTGCAGGATAAGCTCTGCTTGAATACAGCATCTTCAGGAAAAACCCTTGGGCAGGAAAATCTTTTATGTTATAAATTAAAAAAAAAATATTTAAAAACTGGCTCTAATGAGCATAACATCGATCAAATAGCGAATAAAATACACATTTTTTTAAGATAATAATAAAATTTGGAGTCGCAATTATGGAGATGCGTCGAGACGCAAGAGCCACACAGATATCCGTTATTCTAATACATCTCTCTGTTTCAAAGATTAGCCCCTGTGTTTTTGACAGTTTTCTATTCTGCTTCCTGTATTTTTTCCATTTACTCCATCTCCTACTTTCCTTTGTTCTACATTCTACACACATACACTGTACTCTCTCTCACTCTCTATTTTGCTTCCTGTATTTTTTCATTCACTCCATCTCCTACTTTCCTTTGTTCTACATTCTACACACATACACTATACTCTCTCTCACTCTCTATTTTGCTTCCTGTATTTTTTCATTCACTCCATCTCCTACTTTCCTTTGTTCTACATTCTACACACATACATTATACTCTCTCTCACTATCTTTCTATCACACACTCACAAAATAAACACAGTGTTTAATGTAACTACTAATTTTTGAGCATTAAGTAACACGCCACATGTATTCCCACGTGATAATTTTGCATGAAAACCCTCATATAATTCCCAGCCAACTCTTCAATTGAGAAACTTCAATATATCGTGGGTACGTGTTGACAAGGAAGGATGGCACACGCGCACAAACACACGCGCACACGCGCGCGCGCACATACACACACACACACACACTACAAAAGGAAAGAAAAGAAAAACACTAGAAAAAGTTCAGAGGTATGCCACTAGACTAGTCCCAGAACTAAGAGGCATAAGTTACGAGGAAAGGCTGCGTGAGATGCACCTCACGACACTGTAAGACAGAATAGTAAGGGGAGACATGATCACTACCCATAAAATTCTCTGAAGAATTGATAGGGTAGATAAGGATAAACATTTTAACACAGGTGGTACGCGAACAAGGGAACACAGGTGGATACTGAGTACCCAAATGAGCCACAGGGACGTTAGGAAGAACTTTTTCAGTGTCAGAGTAGTTAAAAGGTGGAATGCATTAGGCAGTGATGTGGTGGAAGCTGACTCCATACACAGTTTCAAATGTAGGTATGACAGAGCCCAATAGCCTCAGGAGTCTGTACATCTGTTGATTAACGGTTCAGAGGCGGGACCAAAGAGCCAGAGCTCAGAACCCGAAAGCACAACTAGGTGAGTAAACTAGATGAGTACACACACACACACACACGCACACACAATGGTAATGGAAGTTTGAGGAACTAGAAAATCTGTGTATCTGGCGGGGAACCATACGGTGGACGAACTACTGCAGTTTAGTGTACGGCCAGTTTCCCCAATGTATTGGAGAGGACAAGACGAACAGTAAATAGAGTAGACACCAACAGCACTGGAAGAAGGAGGAACAGTGTGACCAGATTACTACGAAGTGTGTCAGTGTGTCGAAAAGTTTGTTTTATATCAAGAAATAGTAAATACACACACACACACACACACACACACACACACACACACACACACAAACATACACAAACACGATGACCTTCACGAATATTTTATTTTTACTCTTTTGTGTTTAAGTCAACAAGTAATTGCAATATTATTGATGA
This sequence comes from Procambarus clarkii, assembly GCF_040958095.1. NCBI lineage: Eukaryota > Metazoa > Arthropoda > Malacostraca > Decapoda > Cambaridae > Procambarus > Procambarus clarkii. The sequence goes on from NC_091213.1 coordinate 14,740,247, forward strand.
TTGGTGGGAGGAGCAGATGAACGTGAGGGGAAAGAAGGAAGAGATGGAGCAGGATTAGAAGAAGGAAGAGGCGGAGTAGGATTAGGAAAAACATCAGGTGAATATTGAATATAGTATCATAAAAGAATATAGGATTGTATAATCATCTACATATAGAGATAATACATTGTATCTTGTAAAAACGCAAATTCATTCTTATGTATTATACAACTAGATGAGTACAAATCACATATGTGTTTTATAAATAGGTGTGTACAAAACACATGTATATATGTATGTATGTTATAACTGAGTGATTACAGATCTCACATATATATATTACCAACTGGACATGTACAAAGCAAACATATGTATTAAACAACTAGTTAAGTGCAAATCATACATATGTATTAAAGAACTAGTTAAGTGCAAATCATACATATGTATTAAAGAACTAGTTAAGTGCATATCATACATATGTATTATACAAGTAGGTGAATACAACAACACGTCATATATATATTAGGACAGAGTGAAAATATCAACATACAAGTCCCAAAATATTAGTATCATAGATCAGAGGTTTTACTCACGATTACTGAAGAAATATGAAGGGTAGGGAGGGTTGATTTACAGTTTATATACAAAGTTAAAAGACGGAATGAATAAACAGAAAAGAAAAACTGACCATTGAACCCGATGAAGAGCTGCTGTATTCTCATTTAAAGCAATCAACTTCACGTGTTGCTATCAGCAACATAGACAAAATAAATATTTACTTTCATATTGCAAGCAATTTTCTTCAAACAATCAGGTATAAAATAAGTAAATTTTTTCTGTATGTTGAAGTTCGAACACGTAAAGTAACTTTATCTTGAAGTAACTATCTAACTTTATCTTTAACACTGTTAAAGTAACTTATATAGCATTCATCTATTCGTGCCGGTTACAGTTCAGGTTAACAGCCATTTCTCCTTTTCCTTGTGATGCGCCTAAGGCTTTAGTCTTACGACAATGTAGGAAAATAGTGAGTCTCTTGAGAGAGGAATTGAACCTTACTCAGCCAGGCAGAAACTTCCCCCTGGGCGCGGTACGAGTTTCGGGTCTGTCTGGGACCCATCTGGGGTGTGTATGTGGGCTCAGCCTGACCCCGCATACACCCCCAGATAGAGAAAGAGGTGAAATAGCCATAAAAAGTGGTAACAGCAGAAGATAAAGGAAAAAGAAACCGTCAAGTGTGACTAAATTTTAATCCACGTTAGTGTGACGTACTGTATGTTATTAAATAGATTTATAAAGCTTGTACAGACAAAACATATAGCTTAAAAAAACAGAATGGTGAGAAATCCAATTTGTAGGGCAAACTCACCTGTAATTTGACAAGAAAACTGTACCTCTGGTGTGGAATCTCGCGACATGACCAGAGACACGAGATGTTATACTCGTTCTCTTGCTTTGCCACTCCGTAAAAAATATACAATGGTTCTGCCTCACCTGAAATGTACAAACCCAAACAATCCACCTAATCTACAGAAATTGATGCTTTAACTTTAACTAAAACGGCGTATTTTAAGCAAATTAATCGATTCCGTAAAGAAATGCGACGATTTGGGTGAAAGGGTTAAAGTGATTGGATCCCCTGAGTATACTTTACTGACCAACTCTCCAAATAATCCACCTTTACTGTGTTCACTTGTTCCTGAACATACCCAATACCCATTACCCATATAGAACCCTCTACGTTGATTAAATCCTGTATTTGCTCCTTATGAAATGCCACTAAAGCAGATAAATCCCTCTATTTCATTAGATTGTACCCGTCTTCCAAATGCGTCTCTCTCCCTGACAAAATAATTGTTCTAACAATGCCCAGTTACCTTACTAATAATGCCCACCCCTCACTAACAATGCCCAGACTCACTAACAATGACTAACCTTACTAACAATGATGAACCTCAAACTCAATGCCCATCCTCACCTGATTCCTGATCTCATATTGTCATTGAAACAAATCATTTCCTTTTTCTGTCGGGATGGGGCTACCTATTAAAAACCCATCAACTTATTATAGACCCCTTTCCCCCCTTAAATCCCATAGGTCTCGCTGACATTATCTCAACCCTTCCCCTCCCTTTAACCTGAGTTAATCCCAGGGAGCTCTCGTCGCCTCTATGGTAGCAGGAGAACCTCCATAATGACGCAGCTAGGGGGGTGTTGAACCCCCTGCTGGCCGAGGATCTCTGCACCTGATGAGCTCTTCATTACCACACTGATGCCATTAAGGAGGATTGGATCCCGTCCGCCCTGGGATACATGAAGAATGGGAAGACAGAAATCGACTGTGCTTTGTTTGGAGTTGAATAATGAAGTTTTCAAGTATGATATTCATAAGTTACCACGCATACTAAGGTTTATTTTATTCTTTATTAAAATAACATATAGGTAAATTTTCAGACAGGTACAGATACTTAATTGAACTTCCTTGCCGGTTAATTAATGTACGTGAGAAAGAGAGAGAGAGAGAGAGAGAGAGAGAGAGAGAGAGAGAGAGAGAGAGAGAGAGAGAGAGAGAGAGAGAGAGAGAGAGAGAGAGAACATAGTATTAGTTACCCAAACACGCAGTTACCAGTACAATCACAATGTGAAAAGTAAAGTTACACAGTTACCAGTACCCTGTAACACAGTAACCAGAATTCAACAGCATTTACCAGAACACAATCATTCAGTGTCTAGGTACACAGTTTCACAGTTACCAGTACACAGTCCCACAGCTCTAGAACACAGTCACAACTACCAGTACACAGTAACAATTACCAGGTCACAGTAACAATTACCAGTTCACAGTACCAAAGTTACCAGTCCTACCATAATCAGCACAACAGTACATTTTTGTACGTTTGACCAAAAGGTACTATAGCTACTACCACTATCATATATACAGGAGAATGGGTTCGATAGTTAACATTCCAGCAGGTAATTAGTGCACCACTTGGCCGTTCCTACCCCAAACACCACTTTGTGTACCATGTTTCAAATGTGTACAATGATCTCAACGGTGTAGCGCAGTTGGCTTCGTTCTAAATTCACAATCGGGAATCCGGGGTTCGATACCCAGGAAGGACAGAAATGGTTGGGAGACGATCATGGCATCACTACACACGCAGGGCCAGTTACTAAACCACACACACTCATTCCGGGGACCGACACACAACGGGTGCCAAGGTAATTCTCAGTGATGGCACCATGACTCAACACACTGGACTAATCTTGTGTGTGCAGCGCCTGGATTATTGCTTCTCTCGATCCCCGATTCCCCCAGTTCACATCCCCCACAATACCCCCCTTTTAATATGGGGGGAACTGGGCATCAAAGGGGAAACAGTGACCCGACATGAGGCACCGTTGGAGCATGATGTTGAACAGCCTCAGAACTCAATGCCTGAGGCATCAAGCTGCCCATTAAACCCATAATGCAACAAAAATTGTTTTCATTGTTGCAACGCTAATAAAGTCATGGGACGTTAATACATTGTAACAACGTTACTAACGTCGTGGAACGTTATTGATGTTGTAACAATGTTAGTAACGTCCTGACAACGTTAGTAAAGTCTTGACAACATTAATAACCTCGTAACAACATTAAAATATCCCGAGTCCCTTAAAAAATAATAATATTTTATTAGACTACAAAATCTAGACACTGTTGCATTCGTTTACAAAATAATTGAAATTCGTTTCTCCACTTGTGGCAAAACTAAATATTATCTCAAAGAAAGACATTTAATAATATTGGTATAAAATTAGTGTACATATTTACTTCAAAAGAACTCCAACAATTACCTAAACGTTTCCTATCAGTGCGTAATTTATTTCACCCCTTAGGAGAAAATATCACGATACAGATCAAACGGTATCATTAATTACACTAATTACATACGTTAACATCGGTAATTAACATTAAATGAAATTAATAATTTGGTCGTTCTTGAAATAAACCAAAAATAGGCAAAATTATTATCACGTGACAAGACTTGTCTCCCCCTCTCCATCACTCACTGCAGCCATATAGTAATAGATTTGCCTTGAATGTGTTTCAATCAGTGTAATGCACCTCTGGGGTATCTACGCTGAGAGAGAGAGAGAGAGAGAGAGAGAGAGAGAGAGAGAGAGAGAGAGAGAGAGAGAGAGAGAGAGAGAGAGAGAGAGAGAGAGAGAGAGAGAGAGAGAGAGAGAGAGAGAGAGAAGCTGAAAAGAGACCAAATTCAAGGCTTATCACATCCTAAAGCTCGAGCTGTCAGACAAGAAGAATTGAAAAAGCATTAGGCGACACATTTCCCACCAGGGTCCTTGCGGATCACATTCCTACCGGATGCTGGCGTTGGGGACATGGGAACGAGACAGTAGCAGACAAAGACGGGCCTCGTTAAAGTCAGCCGGATAATGGCTGTATTACCCATATTCCCTAGTTATATCCCCCTGGTTATATCCCTTTCGTAATATCCCATGGATATATCCCCTGGATACAAACCCCAATCGGGTTTTCTCAGTAAATATGATTGCAGCTTCACTGATAATCAGAGTGAGAATTTCAACCTGAATTAAAGTGCGTGTGTGTGCGTCTGGAGAGGCTTCGATCCCTGCTTCAGCAGCTGTAGGATCAACAGCAGAGGGATGAACACCACCAACACTATATAAAACAACAACAACTCCTGATAAAGGAGCAGCAACCCTTGACACTGCTATAGAAAGACCTGGGGAGGCAGGAGTAACCCTTGATATAGCCGCAGCAACACATGGTAAAGCAGTGGCACACTTAGTAAAGCAGTGGCACACTTAGTAAAGCAGTGGCAACACTTGATAAAGCAGCAGCAACTCCTAATAAAGCAACAACAACGGCAGCACTAATTTAAGCTGCACTTGAAAAGCAACAAACACTAATAACATTTTAACAAAAAGAAAGCAGCTAAAATACATATCAGAGCAGCTACAGAAACACTAGGTAAAGCAACTACGTAAATTTGAAACAACAACAGTAGATGAAACAGCAGCAACAGATAAAGTAACAATTAATTGAAGCAGCAGCTATAGATGAAGGAGCAGCAATAGCAGAGGAGCAGAAAGAGAAGGAGGAGAAGGAGAAGGAGGAGGAAGAAGAAGAAGAAGCAGAAAGAGAAGGGGAATGAGAGAAGAATAAGTGGAAATAGCACGAGAGGAAGCAGAAGCAGTTACACCAATAAAAACAATAAAAATAAAAACATGCCCATGGCAATAAAAACATGCACATGTCAACAGCAGCCACTGCTGCACCTATGCCACTGTAGAACAAGTAGTAAATAGAAGAAGATGAATAAAAACGAAATTGGCAGTAGCAACAGCAGCAGCAGTGGAACAGCAGCAGCAACACAACAGCCACTGGCAGCACCTGTACAACCACCACCACCACCAGCCCCACCACCTCCAGCAACCCCAAAACCACCAAAAATACTAAAATACTACCACCACCACCACCACCAGCACCCCAACCACCATCACCTCCAGCAACACCACCAACACCCCCCACCACCATCACCACCACCTCCAGCAACCCCAAAACCACCAAAAATACTACCACCAGCACCCCCACCACCAGCAACACCACCATCACCATCACCCCCACCACCACCAGCAACACTACCATCACCACCACTATCACCATCACCACCACCTCCAGCAGCAAGCCAAACCGAAGCCCTGAGCTGGCCGGAACGTGCCCAGCATCCGTCATAAAGAAGAGAAATGTGGCCAATATTTCCCAGCGTCTAAGGCCGACTTACGATACCCTTGGGAGCGTTTGTCTCTCGTCCTTTGTGGGCCCGACCATCGTATTTGGGATATGGGAGGGATGGACGGATCCTTTACACGTTGTGTCTGAGATGGAATGACTTTGTTGACGGCGTGAGAGAGGGCGAACAGTTGCTCATGTAGTGAGAGGAAAGGCGATGTTTCTGTTTTAATAAAGGTGAAATAATTTTTGGTATTGTGTGTGGGTGTTCAAATGGAATTCAAAAGGTTTTATTCGTTCATATTCAAGGTAAAACATATAATTAGTGGGAAGTGCGTTTTGTAATCTTGAGAAAGGAGTTCACTCCTATTGTATTGCTTCAATATATATGTTTTCTTCATAATTTTTTCTTATTAATGGATTGAGATGAAAACAGCAGCTGCTTAGATTCTACGAAACGGAAACATTGCTTCTCAAAATATGAAGGAATTACTTTTTAAAGAGAACATAAGGACATAAGAATTAAGGAACACCTTAGCAGGCGTATTAGCCTATACTACGAGGAGTCGTGTTTATATCTGCCTTTCTCACTCTCACCCCATGTTCCTTACCAATCTGTTAGTCCCGGAAAAAGATAATTAACAGGAGCGTGAACATTACCAACAGTCAACAGAAGATTCAACTCATCGAATGCTACAGGAGTAATGCTGCCACCAACTTGCTCATGAAGAACTCTCCTGACACCAGTCTGACCGACTTGATAGTGGCGAATGTCGTCTATGTCCTTCACATGTCCAGTTCGGCATATATGAAGATCCATGTACGTTTTCAATATATACATCAGACGTGTATATATTGAGAACGATGTATATACCAGATACACAAATAATAAGGTTTCATCAGAGATACAAAAAGGTTCTATCAAAGATACAAAAAAGGTATAATCACAGATAAATAAAAGTTCTATGAAAGACACACAAACGTTCTATCAAAGATACTCAAACGTTTTGTCAAAGACAAACAAAAGCTCTATCAAAGAAAAAAGAAACGTTCTATCAAAGACGACCAAAAATTCTTTAAAATATTCAGAAAAGTTAGTTCAAAGATACTTAAAGGTACTATGAAAGATACCTTAATCACTGTACCCAACCAGATCGTCACCAGTTGTATCCTGTCCAACCACACCCAAGCTGGTATAACATAAAACTGGTATGATAACAAGCTATTATAACGATGAAATGGTATTATAATGAAAAATGCTAGACATATAAACTTTGTCATTACCGAGTGATCTGAGTGCCGGAATGACTCTAATCTAACGAAATCGCGAATTTCTGATTGAACATGCACACACAAGCACACTCAGACGTATACACGCACGAATAAACTCACACAAACACAGACAAATACAAACAAACAGACAAATACACGCACAAACACAAACTACACAATCTCCTCTCCCACTCCTTATGGCACGTCAGGCAGTGAAGAAGGAAGCAGGTATCCCACACTAGTACTCCCGCTTCTCTCTCTCTTGGAATCTTAAACTCTCAGGAATCTTAATCCCTTTCCCAGGAATTTTAATCCCAAGCTCGGTCCTAAATGGATTTCTCAGATCATTTTATTGCCGCCAGCTTATAGCTGTTGCAACTTCAGTAGGGAATTTTAATCTGATTTCGGCCGATTCCAAAAAATGCAGAAACTCCTGCCGTGGATTTCTAACTTTACTGCAAATTTAATATTTAGATATAATGTTTAATATTTAGATACAGATGAGAAATAAATATTCATTGAATTTCTGTATTTGATTAGATCAATGGAGTTTGAACATATATGATTGATAAACCAGTGGAAGATGAGAAAGATCCGAGCAGGTTTATGTAGTGGGATGTAATAAGCGTTGGTACAGCAGTGCTTAGACTTGGTTTATGGTGACGACTGTGAGCACATTGTGACACACGTGTTCACAGTTTGTGTTTATGGTGGAGATTACGTACAAATTGTAACATATCTGAGCACTGCTTGTATTTATGAGGGCGAATGTGTGTGTGTGTGTACTTGAGTGTAAATGTGAACATGTGTGTGTGTGTGTACTCTGTGTTTACTGGCATCGAGAACCAGTTTCTTAGGGAGTCCTCTAAGTGTGCCTCTAAGTGCCTCTAAGTTCTTGCTTTTCATGTTTTTTTTATATTACCTAATAGTGATGTCAAGTTTCCACTTGCTTAGCTCTGCCTGCCTATTTGTGCGTTAGGTGGTTAAGCTCCAGTTCCTCGTTCAAATAGCCTCTTTGAATTTTGTTGCATCTACAATGGAATTCACTCTGATTCTGCTCTCGCTACCACCTCCGTTAGATGTGTCTTTGCGTGTGTGTAAATTGCATTTACATAGCAACAAAAATAGGAGGAAATAGATTATTGTTAGGGGGTTACATGGGTATTATATTTATTCCTAGACTTCCTGGATTCCTGGAGAGTGGTAACAGAGTGTTCTTGCCATGAACATTTTCTCTCAGCCTACTTGATTTGCTGTTAGTGTCACGGAAGAGATCCCAAGAAAGACTGGAACACAGCAAATGGTTCAAATCCCCATCTTCTTGATCTTCCTAAAACATCCCTTAACCGGTTAGTGTGGACATCCCAAGACGTAACTCTCTACATCATACATACTCTTAAAGGCTTTCATGATACTAGAATACAACAGGATCTCTTGAAGGCTTTCATCATATAAACATACAACAGGATCTCTTGAAGGCTTTCATCATATAAACATACAACAGGATCTCTCGAAGGCTTTCATCATATAAGAATACAACAAGATGTCTTGAAGGCATTCATCATACCAGAATACAACAGATCTCTTGAAGGCATTCATCAAACAGGAATTCAAACAGTCCGACTATACAACGACGACGTCATCCATTAGTCAACAACAGGTAGGGGGGCGGTTGGAAAAATGCAGAAATAAGCTCTTAATCCTCCAGAGTGCAAACGAAGGAGAATTAGCAGTAGTAGAGTTACTGACGGAAAATTATTAACAGAAGTTCTGTGGAAGAAAATTACAACTTTAGTTTCATTGAAGGAAAGTTCATACTAGAAGTATGTGGAAGTACTCATACTTCCAGCTCCAGGTAAAGTAACTGAGACAAGCTGAAAGAAAATAATTGTTGAAAGGCCTTCGTCATACGAAACTCAAGGTAGCAGTGAAATGTAAATTATTCGACCGTTCGCACGAAATTAAGACAACGCTCTGAGACACCGAGACGTGCGGCAGACTAATGGTTGTTTGTCTGGGAACGAGGGGAGAGGGTGAGCCTTGAGAGGTTTGTTGGTATTAGGATTTAATGTCGATAATTAATTAAGGATAAGAACAGCTGTCAGCAATGTAGGGGTAGGCTAGCAGGAGCTATGGTGTCCTGTTGCATATATATGGAAATCTAGATTGTCTTGGGGTTCTAGGTCATCTTTGAAAGATTCATTTGGATTGGCTAAAACAGTTGCTAATATACTTCTTTTATCGTATTTTTATATCCAAGTTCATATGTTGTTCTATAATGAGAGCATTAATTACACCAGCGTAGTGAGATCCAGTGTCCTCAGTCGTTCTACTTAGCTCACCCCCTTCAGCTCAGGAACAAACCTTGTTGAATATTTTTGAACCTATTCAAATTATTCTTTTAGTTCTTTAGGTAAGGGTTCCATGCTAGGGCAGCATACTCGATTATTGGTCTCACAAAGGATGTATACAGCGCTCGGAAGGGATCTTTGTTTGTGTTCTTGAAAGATAACCGGGCGTTTGCCAGTATGGCATATGCTGCCTTCGTTATTCTGCTGATGTGTGCCTCTGGTGTTAGATCTTGAGTTATGTCCACGTCTAAGTCTTCTTTTTCAGAAGTTGGAACTTGCCTTCCCTTCATCCTGAGCTATATTTTAGGTTTTCTTGCTCTAATTTCTATCACAATAAGCCTGCATTTATCAGGGTTAAATGCAGGGTTAAAGTCAAGAAGCCATTTCTCAAACTATCTTAGGATTTAGTTCTTTTTGTATTGTACTTAAGTCTTCCTCAGTTCTGAGTCTCCTCTTTATCTTTATCGTCGGTAAGCATGAGCTTACTTCCTCCGTTAAATCGTGTACGTATATTAGGAACAGAATGGGCCTTTATCACCGACACTTTAGGCACTGCACTCCTTACCTATCTATGGTCTGGTAGGTCTCTTCGTACTATAACTCTTTACCTTCTTCCTGGAAGGAATTCCTTCACCTACTTTAGTGTCCTTCCTGAAGCACCCGCTTGTTTCCCAGGTTTGCACAGTAGTCGCTAATGAGAAATTGTCAAAAGCTTACTATCAATCCATGAAAATGCAGTCTGCCCAGGTCTCATTCCTCTCTTTGTTGTCATCTTGTCAGAGAACTCTTAATAAGTTGGTGAAACAGGATTTTCTTTTCCAGAATCTATGATGATACTTGAAAACAAAATGTTTATGTTATAAATGCTGTACGAGCCTCCTTTTATCCAGTTTCTCTACCATCTTACAGGAAATAATTGTTATCACACAAGGTCTGTAGTTCAGTGGCTCCTGTCTTACTCTTTTCTTGCCTATATTTGCCACTTACCAAATGTTGGGAAGTTGCCCCATTTCTAGTGAGGAGTTCAAGACTATAGCAAGGAGTACCCACAATGTTGCAGGTACCTCTTTCAGGATCCATGGAGATCCTGTCAGGGGGCCTACGTGTGTGTGTGTGTGTGTGTGTGTGTGTGTGTGTGTGTGTGCGTGCGTGTGCGTGCTCGTGTTTAATTGATATTTGAGAAGAGTGTGGATTTAGAGATGGAGTATCCCACTCTCATGTGAAAGATCAACTCTCGGCACTATCTATGTGCCAATGGCTGAATAGGTAGAATTAAAATGTACAGATTATTTTTATAAATACGACACAAATTAAACAGTTTACTTAATCAGGCAGGTTTATGCATCTCGAATCTGCTTCATAAAAATGTTTGAATCGAGGACAAGTGTTTGAAACGCGAACATTTTTCCTTTCTCAGTAATTAGCACTATCACTCAACATTTTGTGTTTAATAAAAAAAATATATATTGCAAAAATATAAATAACCATCAAAATAATATAGTGAGATACTAACTAAAATATGAGATAACAATTTTAACTTAAATATTAATATGTGTGGTAAATACATAAATATATCTCAGTAAACCATAAGGCATATTAAATCTTTCATTTTATTTCAATATTACCAGAAGACTAAAGCTTCTGGCACTGACACGTGGACTTTAGCGGGCTTCAATAATTTTTTAATGAACGACACGGTCTTCACATTTAGGGTGAGAGTATCGTGCAGGTGTTGACAGCAACACGTCTGACAGCAACACGTTTGATAGCAACACGTCTGACAGCAACACGTTTGACAGCAGCACGTCTGAGAGCCACACGTCTGAATGCAACACGTTTGACAACAACACGTCTGACAGCATCACGTCTGACAGCAACACGTCTGACAGCATCACGTCTGACAGCAACACGTCTGAAAGCATCCCGTCTGACAGCATCACGTCTGACAGCAACACGTCTGACAGCAACACGTCTGACAGCAACACGTCTGACAGCAACACGTCTGACAGCATCACGTCTGACAGCAACACGTCTGACAGCATCATGTCTGACAGCAACACGTCTGAAAGCATCACGTCTGACAGCAACACGTCACGTCTGACAGCAACACGTCACGTCTGACAGCAACACGTCACGTCTGACAGCAACACGTCTGACAGCAGCACGTCTTCCAGCAACTTCAAAACCATTCTCCAGCCCTTGCTTACAATGGAATATACATCTTCGTAAACAAATATTCCTATAGATTGTGTTTCTGTGGTTCCTTGACATGTTCGTTTTCTCCTTTTCTCGGTCGATCTGTTAATGTTTTCAGTGTTTGTCTCTATGATAACCTATGATAACGTTAATGCACTAATATTGCCAATGATAACACCACTTCAAAACAACAGAGCAAGAGAACCGAAATCATAAACATCATTATCACCACTACTCCCATTTACAATCACCTACCAGATCACCACCAGCCTGTTAATATTGACCCATGGCAAGACCAGATTAGCAATCACTACCACCACAACAAGATCCTGTAATTATAGACTAACGGTAAACAAAGCTTCACCACAACGACTGCCACAATAAGATAGTTGAATTATAGATCTATGACATCGATAGTTTCACCACTACCACCACGAATACACCACCACGACCTTCACAACCACCAACACTACCACCATCTCCACCACCACCAACACTACCACCATCTCCACCACCACCAACACTACCACCATCTCCACCACCACCAACACTACCACCATCTCCACCAATCCAGTACTTGAAGCCAGAAATATTGACCAATGATAACGCCACAGATGAAGACAAACACACGTCTTATCCTCCAACATAAATCTCTATTGTCGGCTCACGCCAACACAACCACGTATTAACTGAAGGATAAGTCTCAGTTATACACGCTTTTGAGAGTAGAATGATGAGAAAAGTGCCCCTTAGACCTGGCAACAACTTCTTTTATGCTACGCAGTCAGCAACTTTAGTTACGTTGCATAGTCAAATACTTCAGTTATTCTGTACATTGAACAGCCTCAGTAATTGCACACCTGTTGGATGATTTTGCCCTTAGAAAACACCCGTCGAATGAGCAGGCAATCAGAAAAATCCCTACGGACAGGCAAGCTATCAGAAAACACCCAACGGATGAGCAGGCTATCAGAAAATTCCCTACGGATAGGCAAGCTATCAGAAAACACCCAACGGATGAGCAGGCTATCAGAAAATTCCCTACGGATAAGCAAGCTATCAGAAAACACCCGTCAAATGAGCAGGCTATCAGAAAATTCCCGATGGATAGGCAAGCTATCAGAAAACACCCGTCGAATGAACAGGCTATTAGAAAATTCCCTACGGATAGGCAAGCTATCAGAAAACACCCAGCGGATGAGCAGGCTATCAGAAAATTCCCTACGGATAGGCAAGCTATCAAAAAACACCCAACGGATGAGCAGGCTATCAGAAAATTCCCTACGGATAGGCAAGCAATCAGAAAACACCCAGCGGATGAGCAGGCTATTAGAAAATTCCCGATGGATTGGCAAGCTATCAGACAAGCCCTGTTCGTCTTCTTTCCCAGGCACTAACAGCCAGCACAGACAAGCTACTACAACTCATCCTTTCCTTCAAGAGCCACTCTGGTAACTGCTCAATAACAACGACCAAACTCGTCTACATCCCGTCTGACAGTTTCAATTAACACACAATCCTTCCCAAATAAAATAAAGCCAAGTGTTTTCAAATCAAATCTCTAATTCTTAAGGGATCAAATTATGTCAAAAACTAGATTTTAAGAGTTGGTGACTTTTATTTATTTTTCCATTTAAGGACTTTGTCAAATGTAAAAGAAAGATAGGGTTAATAGTTAACTGTCTTTCAGATATAAAGCGAATGCAAAATATGCTTTTTACATACTATTTACATACTTTCCTTTTAGAGTATGTGCCCAGCACCTCGTCTGAGGCTACTTGTAAATAAATCTTTATTACCACTTTTGAATTTTATATATGATTTTTTGTTTTGCAAATAAAAACACAAAACTAGCTATAAATAAATTCTGGTCTAGCTGGACAATTCGATCACAGCTGGCCCTTCAACGTTTACACCTGGCCCCCTCAACATTCACAGTTGGCCCTACAACGTTCACAGTTGCCTCCATAACGTTCACAGCTGGCTCCATAACGTTCACAGCTGGCTCCAGAACATTCAAAGCTGGCCCCAGAACGTTCAAGGTTGATCCCACTACATTCACAGCTGGCCACACAACGTTCTCAGCTGGTCACACCACGTTCCCAGCTGGGCCCAAAAGAGATTCCCGTGTCATTAGCCGCCCCGCTGCACTGGGAATGAAGTAGGAGTGAGAATGACATTCGTGAAACAGTTTTTGTTATGAAAATGCATTAGCTCTGAGCCAAGCCGGGCTGCCAAGCCGTGTATTTGGCTGTTATCCCCCCTCATGGAGAGTGCGTATTCTGTTGTGTGACGCATTTGGCTATTGTGTCTCTATCTACCTGTCACTATCCCGTGTCACTACCACGGAAAAACCACCCACACACCCGAACCACATTTACACCTCAACCACACTTATATCCCAACCACACTCACACCCCCAATCACACTTACACCCTAACCGCACTCACACACAAACAATGCTCACATTCCAAGAAATTTCACTCAAACAAAACTCATTTTCAACACAATAGTCACATTCAAACAATACTGATAATCAAACAATACTCCCACCCAAACAATATTCACTTTCAAACAAACCTCTCACTCAAACAATACTCATACCTAAACAATATTCACATTCGAACCTGACTGACACTCAAACAATACTCATACTCAAACAATACTCATTTTCAAGCAATATTCTTACACAACTAATAAGCACGCAAAAAATTCCCACTCAATACACACTCAGACAGTATTCAGAAGCCTTAGTGAGATGTCAAGGGACTGTCGAAAATATTTTTCTATCTCCTGACAAACTACACACAATTAGCTGATGAACGCATCCTGTCAAAATCGACCAATTGTAGATTTTTGTATTAACAATAGGAGTTGAATTATTATCCACAGGAAAAATACACTGCCTGTTATCATTTCTTTTGTTCTGAGGCATTGGAAAAATTCTTTACATAAAAGCCTTTTTTTCATGCCAGTTTAAATATTTGGGAAACTTTTTATGTTTAAGCAACACTGCGTGCGATTGAAAATGATTATGTGAATAACGCTTGTGATATTTGCATTAAATGCAAAATTTATTATTTAATTAAAATAATAATGTTTTTATATCATATTATTATATCATAATAAAAAAGGAACGTAAAAAGACTTGTATTTCTCTAATCATAATTCTTTTACACTATTTTGTAAAACATATTCACTCTACTTTCTAAAATCCTTGAACTCTCCTTTAAAAAATGCTATACTCTACTTTCTAAGCACCTTTCACTATACGTTCTAGAATGTTTTCACTATACTTTCAAAGCTTCTTTCTAAAATTCTTTCATCCTCTTTCTAAACTACTTTATATTCATAAAATGCTTTCCACTCAACTTTCTAAAATGCTTTCCTATACTTTCTAAAATTCTGTCATCCACTTTCTAAACTACTTTCACGTTATAACATTATTTCATCCACTTTCTAAACTACTCTCATTCTATAAAATGCTTTCCTCTCTACTTTCCAAAATGCTTACACTCTACTTTCTAATATACTTTCATTCGACTCAACAAAATGTTTTCAGTCTTTTTTTTAACTGCTGTCACATACGTTCTAGAAAGCTTTCTCTTTACTTTCTTTGATGCTCTCACTTTACGTTCTTTAATGCTTTAACCCCTACTGGCTATTTACAGTCATAATGGGTCTATTTGATCTATCCTTTTTGACAACACAATGGTTTTTCATAAGTCTCTTACTCCCATTAGAGACGAAAAGGTTGGTGACAATATTTCTTGACCACGCTGTTACCAATAACATGACAGTAAAACTTTTGGTCAATGCCCTTCTAATTGTTTTAAAAGAGTTCTAATTGTATTCAACTTATATAGTTTAGAACCAAAATTTAAATTTAGTTAACTTAACCCCGTGAATGTAGCTTTACGATTAACTGAAATACAAAATTTATACCCATTTTTAGGACTTAATGAGTCAAGAAATTTTATTTTTAAATTTTCCCAAGATGCCTAAGTAAAAGTCAAATTTAAATGTATGGAGCACGTATGCTAAACAAAATTTATCGATATGTGGACGATCATTAACAAGTGTAAATTAGCCTCTTGAAATTACACTGGAAAGCATTATCATAGGATGAGCCAAGAGCTGAACCCTTTGTTGCCTAATCTGTTTCTGAATAACGTTTTCCATCAAAAGAAAAAAAGAATATCTGATGTTGCGCCCTCTAATAGCTTTCCAAGCTGTTTTCTATTTAAACAAATTTACAAACCTCTTTTTGAGTTAGAATATCTAATATGAACTGTGAAGATCATATTTAATTAAACTAAGTGGGATATTTGTGAACAATGACTCAACAACTCACCATAACAACCGAACAATTAAACTAAAGAACACCAATTTAATTAACAAATTGCAATGCATTCTTAATAACATAACTATTTTTAGTAAAATGGGCAATAACTGGAATCAAACATTTGACGAATTTATAATTAAAAATACCAATTGATGAAATTATTGGTCTGGTTGAAAACCTTGTTTACGGGACCTAGGAAGACCATTAAGCTACGCTCGTTTACGGAACCTAGGAAGACCATTAAGCTACGCTCGTTTAGAATCGGCTACATACAAATTGTAAGTTTCATGAGCTATATGGCTTCTAAAAATCTTAAAACCCCATTTAACTTATCTTCAAGCTTTAAAATAAAAGACGTATTATCATAAAAAAATCAGCCATTAGAAAAAACGTCTCTCAAGATGCTATTAACCTTGTTTCAGTAATCAATTTCATTAAGTAACACAACTCCATGACCTTTATTAAGTCTGGTAATAATAAGATTTTATCATTACTAATTTTTCTCAAAATGTCATTTCTAGAATTCTCAAGATTTCTAACAAAAATTAATTTCTCAAGCATTTTCATAAGAACTTTTATTCACAGCAGATATTTTATATTTTATGACTGAGTTAAAACTCTCATATTAATAGTTTTTACTTTATAATAAAATTTTCAACCCAAAGCTAATGATTGTTTCAGATATCCTAGTAAGGAGGTAACAAAAATTAAGACCAATTACACATTGTATACAAAACGTACACAAAATGTACACACACAAACACACACACACACACACACACACACACACACACACACACACACACACACACACACACACACACACACACACACACACACACACACACGGATACATTGCTCGCTTGTCAGCTGTTGACTACTGAAACAATTTGGAGAGTCCAATTTATCATCGCGAGGAGCAGGACTATTTTTCTCACGTTCTGACGATGGTCATTCATTATTGGGGAGGCATATGGAAGAGTGGTAGGGAGGGAGGAAGAGAGGGAAGGAGAGAAGGAAGAGATATAATCCAGGGTAACCTAATGTACTAGACTTGTCTCCAACACCAACATCACCACAATGCAGGCGATGAGTCACAATAACGTGGCTAAAGTAAGTTCACCAGACCACACACTAGAAGGTGAAGGGACGACGACGTTTCGGTCCGTCCTGGACCATTCTCAAGTCGACTTGAGAATGGTCCAGGACGGACAGAAACGTCGTTGTCCCTTCACCTTCTAGTGTGTGGTCTGGTCATGAAATAACCACAATGCTCTAGGACTACCATCACTGCTGAAGCATCCGCCAAACAGTCGAGCATTAGTAGCAGCACCAACAGAATCAGCATCAACACCACAACAGTAGAAAAAGTGCTAACAGAAGCAGAAACACTAATCGCAGCATGACAACTTCCTTCAGCAATACCCTTGACAGCATAAGATACAGCACTGGACACTGAAGCAGCAGCACTAATAGGATCAGTGCTGACAGCAGCATAAGTGGTGCTGTCTATGCTGCATAACACTAACATCATGACTACAATAGCGACAGACGTACTGACGACAACAAGGGCACTAACGACAGCAGATGCAGCATGTATGTCAGCCACAGATCAAACAGCTATAGCAGCAGCAGCATCTGATCTAACAACATTAGCACCACTGAAAGCATTAGCAGAAATATTAACATCATTCACAGCACTAGCAACAACAGCAGCACCGAACACAGCAACATCAGTACATACAGCAGTGACAGCCTTAATACTCTTTGCAGCAGCAGGACTTATTCCTCGACACCCACAACAGCAGCAGCAGCAGCAGCAGCAGCAGCAGCAGAAAACCGAATTACCGCAAGTAATCGATCATCATCAGATCATAAACTAGCCGTCTCTGCTGCCTCACCCACCTGCCTCTACTTCTCTGCCTCACCCACCTGCCTCTACTTCTCTGCCTCACCCACCTGCCTCTACTTCTCTGCCTCACCCACCTGCCTCTCTACTTCCCTGTCTCACCCACCTGCCCCTATTTCCCAGCGGTACACAGCATGCAACTCCAGTCAAAGAGTAAAGGAATACAGTCACCTGGAGTGGTGACTGTATTTGCCGTACAGTAAAGGAAAGAGAATCGGGATACAGGCACAGGGAGAGAGTTGGGATACAGGCAGAGGAAGAGGGCTGAACCAAAGTCCCGAGAATCATGCACATGCGCAAAACCCCTTAATTATTTCCGGAGAGAAGGAAAGAGATCATAATCTTTTACAGGGCAATACAAGACTATTTCATGGCTTATGACCCGCGAAAATTATACCCTTAATAACCTCACATACGCTTATGCCGCCATAAACTGGCGATAATTATACAGTTAACTGCAACCCGGCGCGAGAATTGGGAGTGTGCTGTCCTTTTTATTATACAGGTCAAGCCGGACTAACGGTTGTGAAGGTACAGGAAGAGACTTATACTAGGCAGTTTCAAGACAATGTAATCTCTATATATTATATTTTTTTCCCTTTTACTTTGGAAAGAAGTTACAAAAATTATCTGTTTAAAGGTCGTTCTATACTTATAATGGGACTGGTGCGTGTTGGTGAGACATTCGTTTCACTAATGTATTCTATAACATCTTCGGAGGCAGAGGGAAAGTGAACGATGGGTACAGTAGATGGGGGGTAGAAGGTGCTTGATACAGTAGCTGAGACAGCAGGTGTTGGGTACAGTTGCTGGGGCAGCAGGAGTTGGGGTACAGTTGCTGGGGCAGCAGGTGTTGGGTACAGTTGCTGGGGCAGCAGGTGTTGGGTACTGTTGCTGGGGCAGCAGGAGTTGGGGGTACAGTTGCTGGGGCAGCAGGTGTTGGGTACTGTTGCTGGGGCAGCAGGAGTTGGGGTACAGTTGCTGGGGCAGCAGGTGTTGGGTACAGTTGCTGGGGCAGCAGGTGTTGGGTACTGTTGCTGGGGCAGCAGGAGTTGGGGTACAGTTGCTGGGGCAGCAGGTGTTGGGTACAGTTGCTGGGGCAGCAGGTGTTGGGTACTGTTGCTGGGGCAGCAGGAGTTGGGGTACAGTTGCTGGGGCAGCAGGTGTTGGGTACTGTTGCTGGGGCAGCAGGAGTTGGGGTACAGTTGCTGGGGCAGCAAGTGTTGGATACAGTTGCTGGGGCAGTATGTACAGTGACTGAGTATAGAAGTGGTGGTCAAAACCTATTAAGTGTATGGATGGGATCCTTTGAGGGTGCTGGCCAGTTGGGCCAGATGGGACCACTTGTTGAGGACCAGATCAAACTTGTTGGGGAGCTGGTCGGTTTTGTGGGAGCTGTGGCCAAGCTTATGTACGCGCTGGCCAAGCTTATGTACGCGCTGGCCAAGCTTGTGCGAGGGCTGGCTGAGCTTGTGTGAGGGCTGGCTGAGCTTGTGTGAGGGCTGACCAAGCTTATGTACGCGCTGGCCAAGCTTGTGCGAGGGCTGGCCAAGCTTGTGCGAGGGCTGGCTGAGCTTGTGTGAGGGCTGACCAAGCTTATGTACGCGCTGGCCAAGCTTGTGCGAGGGCTGGCTGAGCTTGTGTGAGGGCTGACCGAGCTACCGTGTGTACTCACCTAGTTGAACTCATATAGTTGTGCTTGCTGGGGTTTGAGCTCTGGTTCTTTGGTCCCTCCTCTCAACTGTCAATCAATCAACTGTTACTAACTACTAACTAATTTTTTTGTTTCCACACTTACCACCAGGAAGCAGCCCGTAACAGCTCTCTAACACCCAGGTACCTATTTACTGCTAAGAACAGGGACATCAGGATGAAATAAACTCTGCCTAGTTGTCTCTGCAAGTGCCGGGAATCGAACCCGGGCCACAGTATTACGAGTCCCGTGCGTTGTCTACTCCGCTACCAGACCAATGTCTTCATTTTCAATCCTTCTTATATCTGCTTGTCTTTCTCTTCCTCTTCGCCTCCCCAAAATGTTTTTAACTATTTTCCCAGATGTGGGCGTGGCCAGTGGGCGTGTCCAAGTCAGGCGCTTGGGAATTCTCACATCTTTACCGATTTAATACCACAAGAGGCATGATGATCAAGAAGAGGAGGTAGGGAGCTGAAGAAGATTTTTATTAAAATAGGGAAAGTAAAGCGATATATATATATAAGCGATATATATATATATATATATATATATATATATATATATATATATATATATACATACATATATATATATATATATATATATATATATATATATACATATATATATATATATATATATATATATATATATATACATATATATATATATATATATATATATATACATATATATATATATATATATATATATATGTATATATATATATATATATATATATATATATATATATATATATATATATATATATATATATGCATGCATATATATATATATATATATATATATATATATATATATATATATATATATATATATATGCTCTTTGTGAGTGTGAATGTTAGTGTGTTAAGCCCCATATGTATGAGTTTGTGCATTCCATATTTGATGTCATTGATAATTGAAGTCAATTGTCCCACAGACCCAATTATATATAGTTTTGTCATGTTTTATTATATTTATTTGGTGGGTTATGTGTCACTTAATGATACATTTTCTTTCAGAATTTCACACTTGTTGAATTAACTTCTATCCTTTATTCCACGTGGAAGTGTGAACCCCTATATTCATTTAAAAAAATAAATCTGAGCGTTTACGTAAGTTAAATATGGTGCGTTAAGTCCGTAGACTTTTATTTACAGATACCCGTCCCTGGACTTTTTAGTATCACAAAGCTAAATATTGACACAAACTATGCAACCCCCTTCATAAAGTCTACTGCAGCTGTATATATGCAGATAAACCTAGGTGTGTTAACAATAATAAAACAAAGTTTCCTTTAAGAATATAACTTTTAGTATGTAGCATTAATATAGTCTAAGGGAGCTGCAAAAATATTTATTAAAGTATACTAATAAGAAATACAAAAATTACTGCAAAAATTTGACTTAAACGAAAAAATTAGTACTCTGTTAAACAGCTCTGAAACTATACGCGAATAAAATAAATTTAGTTTTTCCAAAGCGACACTCGTGTGATGTGAAATCAGTGTTATGATTTTCTCCACCATCATATGGAGAGTATTACATAAAAGGATTAATTCTAATGGAATTCATTGATTTAAAGCGTACACCAGAGACCCAGTCACACCGTACGTTTCCAGAACCACAAAGAAAACCTCAATTAACTTCTTGTTTCACAAACACTTACAATCGAACCCTTACGCGAACACTTACAATCTTAATCAAATAATCAAATTACAATCAAACACTTACAATCGAACCCTCGAATACAAGTTTTATCACAGAAGTTACGACATCGGTTTTCTCCCGTTATATCCACTTTCATTGCGTAAATAAAATAAATTTAAGATAAAACGACATAACAGTGCAGTATAAACGCCTCGTGTCATGTATACATTAATGCAAAACACAAAGAACGCTTGCTGATGCACTTATTATAATAGCAAGGGATTATAATCTCATCTGCTCAGAGGCGCTTTCAAAGTCAAAATTACCCTGAGAGTTGCAGGGCCAGAAGCACAGAGGCGGTATAATGATCTGGGAAATCCATTTAGACGAGAGAATGGAACTGAGATTCCTGAGAACCGGATTAAGATTCTGGTAAAGGAGCGTGCCTGCGTGTGTGGAATAACGTATGTTGAGGAATTAAATGGAGAGAGAGAGAGAGAGAGAGAGAGAGAGAGAGAGAGAGAGAGAGAGAGACACAGACACACAGACACACAGACAGACAGATAGACAGACGAAGAGAGAGATAGGAAAAAGCGTACAATTATTGAAGCAAAAACAGAAATTGATATCCTAGAGATGTTCATATTAGATGTCGACCTTAGAAACTAATGAAATTTCAAGATACTAACTAATTGCTCTCAGAAGTTTTTGCTTGTCACGCTTCAGTTCTTTATGAACACATAACTTCTCCCTATCCTCAGCACACAAATTATTCCTATTACTACTCTTTCTTTCAATCCCCCATTCCTCTATGATTCCTTCTTTCTTTATGTCTCTTTCTTCTTCCAATCCTTTTCCTGCGTGCCCCAGCCCTTTTCTTCTAACTATCTTCCCTGTTGTCTCTCTCTTTTTCTTTCAGTTTCTTCCATCGTCCTATCTTCCCTCGTTATCTATCTTGCTTATCATCCCTAGCTATTATTTCCCGTTCTCTGCCTCTCTCTCTCGTTACCTCTTGCCTGCTCTCTCACTTGAATTCTAAAATCTTCTCGAAGGCCAGCATCTCTCTCTTAATAAAATAATCCCATAAACCTTCCTTACTGACATACCTTCTGTACGATTCTTCCGAAATGCTGACCAGTATGCCCATTACCATCTGATTATTGAGGCAAGTTATGCTAATGACATTCGAAATGCTTGTATGATAATTCTATTTTAGAGTCCCAGCTTCCAGTGCTTCTCCCGTTTAACCAAGATAACCAGAGCATCATTCCCGCATCTCCTTCATACCTGTTCTCGCTCTCAATATCATTCTGTTCCTACCGTGTCTTCTGCATGATTATTCCAGCCCCGAGCCTCACGAACACGACAACATCTCCCACGGCTTTCAGAGAGCTATGTATGCTTTTTCAGTTTCTGTTGATATTGGGGAAGTTGGTTTCCTGCATGAATGATGCTGATCATGTCATGTCCAGCACGGGTCTCGGTCGGTAGTGTCAGCGGTAGTGGTGGTGGTAGTGTTGGTGGTGGGTGTAGTGGCAAGGTAGTTGTCGGGGGGTAGTTGTATCAGCAAGTTGGTGGCATTTGTGGTGGTAGTTGCTGCAAGTTGTCGCTCTTGTAGAGCATACTAATTCGTTCTAGCATTATTGGGACCTTCGTACTTCACCGCTGATGTTTTCCTCTCTTGGTGATTCAGCAACATCTTCACAAGTCATTGGGTTTTAATTATCCGAGCTCGGTTCGCCTTTCTGACTTAATTTCCATTTTATATTGTATCTCTCCTAGAATTTGCACGCCACAATTTTTGATATATAAAAGTTTATATCTTATTTGGCTCTCATTGTCTGGTTTACCTTTCTCACTCTGTGGACTTAGCAGCTTCTCCATGAACAGTTTTCAGGAGTCTTCACACAGCATGGCCAAAAAATATTTGAAACGATGTTAAACCATTTCAGCAAGAAATTTCTAGCTGCAAATAATAAAAATTCTTCTCCATCAACAAATTCCATTCCTGACTGCATACAATAGCATAAAAGATTGATCAAATATTAAAAAAGTTGCATGACTTTTAATATGACTGAGTGTTGATAATTCATACTCGATCAAGTATGATCGAGTATAAATTATCTATTCTTTCCAATAGAATTCTGCAAAGTCTTTAAACGTAAATTATGTCTTTCGATCAGTTTCTGTTAGAGTAAGCAGTCCAACTACTGTTACAAAACTTGATTAGATGTTTATACATAACTTTGGTACGAATGAGCCAAAGTTACAGGCTCAAGCATTATTATTGTCGGATATATTACTATCAGGACATATTTATTAACACTTTTAATTATTGGTTGAAAACCAACACAGTCAACCAACACAGGTGGAAATGGTTACTCTGCCACCTGTATCGGACAATGTGTGCGCTTTATTGATGCCTTAATTCAGCTTCTTCTCCATAAATAAAGTAGTTTAACAGTATTTAACACTCCACGACACCTTTACAACCAGAGGTGATACATACTTACTACCAAACATACATAGAATCTATATTATATATATATTATATATATATATATATATATATATATATATATATATATATATATATATATATATATATATATATATATATATTATATATGGAACTCTTTACGTGCGTGCGAGGCCCTTCATACAGTTTTCAACACATACAGTTTTCCGGTATGCAAATACAGAACGTTTTATCAGCTTAATATAATAATAGTTCATGTATGACACCTTAAAAATAGTTACAGGATTTTATGGGCGAGAGATTAATTAAACATGAGGAAAAGTCGGTGTAATTACTTGAATAATGAAACAGCGGCTAGAGGATAAGGGGTAATTGGAGCTCAGGAGGGGGGGGGGGGGGGGGTGAAGGGGAGAAGAAAGGAAAATAGGTAGGGAAAAGGTACTATGGAATGGGGGAGAAGATGAGGGGGTATGTATAGAAAGGGAAGAATAGGTGGAGTGACTGGAGGATAAGGAGATTGAACGAGAAGGGTAGGAGAATGGGTGTGAGAGAGGAGGTAGGGAGGAGGAAGAGATGGGAAAGGATGAGGATGGGAAGGGGAGATGTAATGAAAAATAGATGAGTAGGCGAAAGGGGGGTAAAAAGAGGGAAATGGTAAGACGAGGGCTAGAGAGAGAGAAGGAGTAGGGGAGATGGAGAGATGAGAAACAACTAGACGGGAAGAAAGGAGCAGATGTGGAGAGACATTTGGGAGAAGAAGAAAAGGTAATAGATGAAGAAGCGATAACTCGTGGCGTGATAACAAGATAATGAGTGAATAACACATGAAAACCGCGTATTCAATAACTCAAATATTACAAATATATTCTGAAACATATAACCCACGTGTTCATACCAAACTCTAACAACAATATCACTTTAATTTAGATGTAAGAAAAGTAGAATTATCTGTCTTAACTACGTTCTAATACCGAGACACAAACAGCAAGTATAAATACAATTTCATGACCAACACCCATGTGAAAATACGCAATCAGAGAGCGGCTGCTTCGGTCCACACTCAGGGATTGTTCTGACTGCTCAGAAAATCTCTTCGGCTCATGGATTTAGCTGTTAATTTTGATGAACGGTCAGTGTGTCTCTCTAGTGGACTTTCATAGCTTCAGGGTCTAGGTTATCTTAGTGTTACACCTTGTACGAATTGTGGTAAGCTATAAGGCCAACAGCAAGAAAATTGGGACTGCACTGTGGTTTCATGGCTGATAATGTAGGTTTCCTGGACTTGCAATGGGATTTAATGGTCCACAATGGGGTTTAATAGTCCTCATAATGGAGTTTCATGGTCTATAACGGAGTTTCATGGTCTATAATGGAGTTTCGTGGTCTATAATGGAGTTTCATCACTCTCAATGGGTTTTCCTAGTACCACAGAATTGGGTTTCATGGCTCACAATGGATTTTGATGGTACCCTAGAATACAGTTGCCAAATCCACGGAATAAGGAATCATGGCCTTACAGTGGGATTTCATGGCCCCATCCGTAGGAATGTTTGGCCCACAATGGGGGTTTCATGGTCCAAAATGGGCGCTCGTGAGCAATATGGGGTTTCAAGGTACACAGCGGGATTCATGGTCCCCAGAATGGGTATTCATGTCCCGGTCATAAATAATAGATCACCTATATCACA
The DNA here is from genome assembly GCF_040958095.1 of Procambarus clarkii. Classification (NCBI taxonomy): domain Eukaryota; kingdom Metazoa; phylum Arthropoda; class Malacostraca; order Decapoda; family Cambaridae; genus Procambarus; species Procambarus clarkii. The sequence continues at coordinate 14,765,572 of NC_091213.1, forward strand.
GGACATTACAAAAGGCATAACAACATAAATTTATTTTACTTTTATCGTTAGCACAATAAAAACAGATGTACCGCACAGCACATTAACTCATAACTGCAGGTTTTAAGCTTGAGAATATTCCTATTCGATAAAACTGAAGGTAATATCCCTTTTACCTGTTCCACGAAGGGATGTCACTTTCACGAACACCCGTTCCACCAAGGCGTCCAACAGGAACGGGGTCGTAATTAGTCCATAACTCATGAGAAATTCCCTTTGAGAACAAGTCCACTACAGGCTCACCATAACCCATGCTACTTGGAACTTTTTGTTCCAAGTAGCAAATCTTAAACAACATTCCCTTTGAGGGGTCCAGCACCGCCAGACGACACTAACCTTTCCTAAAATAACATTTATACACCCTTTCAAACTACGTTCCTGTTGATACACGATGGTTCGAGGCTTTCAAAATCGAGTAGGTAAGAATAGGGGGGTTGGAAGAACAAGCGAGAAGGGCAGGGAAGATACATAAATGGTCAGGGAAGGACAGGATACAAGGAATATTTTCCCCTTGTTTTACAGGACTGTAACCAACGTGGCTCTGAATGATAGCAGTGGAGGTGTTACAGAAGTGAGATCGCTGCTTTCTAGGATAGTGATTATTTTTTCCCCCTGGATTCCATCAGGAAATTATTTATATCCAGATCGTGAGAGACAATATAAACAAGAGCTAGTGAGAGAAATTAGTGATAAAGTGAAAAACGAGCGAAAGGAAAAAATAAGATATACAAATAACAGAGAAAGAAGAGTAGGTAAAAAAATGAAAATTGGAAATTGGAAATAGTAAAACATGCAAAAGGAGAAAAAATAGCCAAGGGAATATGGAAAACGAGAGGAAAAGACAGGAGGAAAAAGAGACACAAGAGAACAAAGAGCGAGAGAGAGAGAGGGAGAGAAAGCCCATACAAATGCTGTGAATATATTATATTATAAATAAATAAATAAATAAATAATATTATATATATATATATATATATATATATATATATATATATATATGTGCTTTATTATGCATTTGATGGTTACAAGATATACATGGGTTGATACAATAATAATAATGCAAAAAGGTGCTTAAAGGTTATGGATCTCTTGAAGAACACAACAATGGGAAACATTGATGAATGTCACAGACGGGTTCGATCATTGTTGCAAGTCAAACACTTCTTCGAATTCCTCTGAAGTTGGACTAGTGCCCAAGACACAACAGGCATTTCCCCTTTGAATCGCAACACTGAGGCGCTGGAACAAGAAACTTTTTGCTCTCTGGTCTTTTGTAGCGCTGATCAATTTGTCCCCTAATTCCTTCAGGAACTTCAATGCACATTTTCCCCACGAACCGAGGGTCTCCGAGCCGATCGGAACAAAGCTGTAGCAGTGTGCTAGACCTCTGTATTTAATAATTTTCTGCGATTCCCTGAAAGAAGCAGCACCACCGCTTTCACGTGTGCTGTAGTGGAGGTAGGTACTGGCCAGTGTGGCAGCGCACGTGTAGTCCCATACCACTTGCTTACCATCCTTCCAAGGTAGCAAGGTGACCCCATCAGGGCGCTTCTGAGGGTCGTTAGGTCTGGATAAGTGTGGTTCTCTTTGTGCCGGGCAGCGGGCTGTGGCGAGGCTCCTCTTGATGATGTCGTTGACTTCTTCATGTCTTGCAATTTTACCCTGTGATTTACGACATACCAGACCATGACGACCATATTGGTCTGCCATCGCAGTTCCGCAGATGCACCTATGTTCGGTGAGGATGGGGGCGGCAAGGCGAAGGGCAACTCCAATGCGGAGAGCGTCATGACTGAGGCGAGTTCCCAGGGCTGCATTGGGCACAGCAAATAAAAAATCCCCGGCGTGGGGTGCTGTTACCGCTAGGAGGCGGGCTTTGTTTTCAGCATCAGCGTTGTCAATCATTGCTGTGACAGTCTTTTCCATTATGGGGCTATCCCAGTGGGCCTGCTTGTGGTCTTTTGGGACTTGTGGTCGGGGTTGAGGGTGTGCAATGGTGTCCCATTGTCTGGCTGCTTCGATGAACGTTTGATCATGAGTTCCCGCTGTCTCTCTCATACGCTCTGGTAGGATCTGCCCTACCAATTCGTTGGCTGCTGTACATGAGGATAAGAATGCTGGAAGTGCTACCTCAGTTGCCTTTCGTATGCCTATCCCTCCAAATCTCACTGGTAGTGTTGCTTGGTCCCACTGACTGTCATCTAAATCTAGGTTGAGCGCCTTCCTGAATATTGACCTGAGGAGCTCATCATATTGATTTAGAAGTGGGTTGCCAAAAGTTGGTGCACACCTTAAGAAGTATGTTAGCCTGGGCAGGGTAAGGCACTTTGTGAGAAGGTAGAGGGCATCGTGGGAGTCCAAGTCCCCAATTCTCTCTTCCATCCTCTTTAGGTCTCTAAACTTTTCGTCAAGGACTGCAGCAATAGCATTGTGGCCCAGAGGTGCTCCGAGTAGTGTGCTGTCGGTAGGTTTAACGACTGAGGCTTCTGGTAGAACTGATTTCACTGCTCTAATGATTACTTCACTAGATGCAATAATTTCGCACTTGGAGGGGCTAAGAACGAGACCCATGGACTCCCCCCGTGTCTTCACCAGCTGTAAGTCTTCTAGCAGGGAATCTTGTGTGCCTGCCAGAGTGCCATCATCCAGGAACCAGATGTTGAGCTCGCTGGACAGTCTGGTTGTAATTTCTCGAACCGCTATGCAAAAGAGGAACGGTGCAAGTGGGTCACCCTGTTGAATTCCCTCTGCTGAGGTGACTTCATGTTTGCCAAACAGGAGGGTTGAGTCTTTGCTGTAGCCTGCTGACACAAACGGGAGAATGCTTGGGCAATGTTCCTGGACTGCAGTGAGGATTGCTTCCCTTTTGACCGAGTTGAAAGCGTTTTTAAAATCTAATTTTACTACTGCCTGGTCTTCAGTAAGAGAGCTAATGTAAGCTCGTGCAGCATGAGCCGCTGCTTCACAGCCTTGGGGAACTCCAAACCCCAGCTGGTTGGGTTGCAGCATGGTGGCTGCTTCCGTTCGGATGCTGCTACTAATAATGCTGCTATTAGTATATATATATATATATATATATATATATATATATATATATATATATATATATATATATATATATATATATATATATATATATATATATATATAAAATATACGACAATCAATGCCTTTATCTCTCTTTCGCTCTCTATTTTTTTCGTTCTCTCTCTCTCCTCACAATGAGTTTCTCCACTCTCTATCGCTTATTCGCTTGTCTCCTTTTTTATCTCCTATTATCACATTCACCAATGTTTTCTCAATAAATATTGCTCAATGAGCAATACGTGACAGCTGGCTGTAGTGACAAAATTGTCCAGAGAAAATTAGACGGCCAAAGATGGCTGAATGGTCAATCAAGATCTGATTTGTCTAAATTACAAACGTGTGTAGAATTCCTTTACCCCAATTTATAGGTGAATTTTGTCAAACTGATTTAGATGTATTTTATCATTATATATATATATATATATATATATATATATATATATATATATATATATATATATATATATATATATATATATCTATATATATATATATATATATATATATATATATATATATATATATATATATATATATATGTGAGCTAGTTATTGAATATAATCGAAGGGTTGGATCAATGACTCAAACATAAATTTTCTCTAAATTTCTGATGTTCTTCAACGGTGAAGGTGTTATTGGGGTAGTGGAAGGGAGTGGAAATGGGAGTTGATTTAAAAGGTGAAATAGAGAATGGAAAATAGGAACTGGGGGGAAGTGTGAGAGGGGGGGGGGGTTTACTAGGTTCGGAGGACTGGGTGAAGAGCAGTTGGTGATCGATCACGCTCAACAGGTTTCATTTAATACTGGTAATATATTAATATTTAAACACGAATGTCAGATTTCACTAAGATATAAACGCAACTGTTCTATAAAAAAATTGCATGTAATTCAAAATCCTGTATGAAATTGTTTAATATAAAATTTACTCAAAGACGAGAAAAAATCACCTATTCACCACAGCTTTTCAAAAGCTGACATGAATAGATGATATTTTTTATGAAGTTGACCTCAGCTCAGCTACAAAATCTTTAAGCATTTCTCTAAGCTTCAAGCATTCTATGCTTGCATAAACCACAGTGAATTATTCTAATAGCACGACTGATGTTCGATAATGTATGCCTTTATAATTCTCACCTGTTCAATTATTTACCACAAATAGCCTGCAGGTTGGAAACCCTATCCCATCAGACGTCGTGTAGGTGGCAATTCTCCAATACCTACGATCTCCCCAAGTAGCAATTGCCCTTACACTTAGCCTGCATTAATATCTCCCCAAGGTGGCAATCATCCTTACCCCTCATCCTTACTCTCAGTGAGAAATCGCGCGATAGTTAAATTTCCCTCCAAGTAGCAGTTTTCCCCTCAGTACTTATGCGTTCCCCGAATAGCAGTTTTCCCCTCAGTACTTATGCGTTCCCCGAATAGCAGTTTTCCCCTCAGTACTTATGCGTTCCCCGAATAGCAGTTTTTCCCGACATAAAGGTGTTCCCCAGGCAGCGGTTCCTCCCCTATATAGCGTCTGTGTCGGGGGGAAAGAGCGGCAAAAACACCGGATAAGAGCTTCATCAACGGCTGTAACCCTTTATGTAGTGAAGCCTCAGGTAGGAAGCCTTCTGTGTCTTGCCTGATGTTTAACATGTTCTATTTTCGAAGCACGTAAGTTTGTCCTACTCTCATGAAGTATCTTGCACTTGCCAGTGCATGAAACAGAGGTTCATTAAGGACTAAGATAATAACTATGAATAACAAAACAATAATGAATAACATAATATTGAATAAGATATCAAGGACAATAACATTCACCAAGAACATAATAGTCTTAAAAATATGATTAAAAAACTAAAAAATATAAATTAAAGTTCTCTGTGAATGTCAGTTAATAAAGATTATAAGTTATTTAATAAATTTGTTACCTAATGACGGAATAAAAATGATTAGATCTGTAATAAAACTTTCTTAACTGTAGTGCAGAATATTGAACTCTAATTCAGCATTAGCTTAGATGAACGAAATATTAATTATCACATGGAAACTACTAATATTCACATTTGCAGTGTTTTATGCTCGTCAGGGCCAGGATACACCAACCACTTAAGTGACCATTTACGAAACCTGTACATCTTTCCTAAATCATGGGGGTCCTATTCTGCTTTCATTAAACAGTTTATGAAGTTCAAAGCGACATGAGGTGGTCCATAAAAATAATAACCTCATGTTCCAAAGGTCCAACAATTTGAACCATCGATCCGTGATGGTTTAAATTGTTGGACACCATTCCTTCCCTCGGTACTTCAACTCATAACCAATGTATCCTATCACATCCTATCCTATCATGTGTCCTATTTGTCATGTCCTATCAGGTGCCATAGTCATACTGACAGCCCTCTTTCCTGAATTTACCTCGGGTCTCCGCTCCTGCGGTATTTGTGGGGGGAAAGTCTGACCGCCACAGGAAAATACTTATAGCTCTGCAGGGCAATAATCAGAGTTAGTCACGCTGCCTCCTTCTACTCAGTCGGCAATCTTCACTGTGATCGTTTAAAATGCAGTGCTTTGCTGTATTGGTTTCTTCTTATTGTAGCGCTAAGACAATTGATCCAAGAAGCTATGAAGGAAGGGAACGACCTCTGTAGGAGTCCCAAAGGAGTTTAAATTGTATTGATGGAAGGTAGTAGTCTCCTCACACCCCTCAGTCTCTCCCCTTTCCTCTCCCTCACTCTCTCTCTCTCTCTCTCTGCTTCCTCTCCCTCATTCTCTCCCCTTCCTCCCCACCAACACATCTTTATAATCCTCGTTTCATCCACCATAGTTTCGCGCCCCCTGACTCTCCTTCATGCATTACTCTCCTTCTCTTTCTCATTCCCCCTCTTTCTTTCCCCTCTCCCTTCACCTCTTCATCTTCCAGAACGTACCTGCTTCTCCCCTCTCTCTCAATTGTATTAAGCTCCTAATGGCTTCCGTGTTGTCCATTTAAAGCTACGTTAAATGAATTTTTCTTCATGTTGTAATATGAGGGTAACGAGTAACGTAAACCTCCGAGTAACGACGGTCTTATCTTTGAGTTCGAGTCTAAACCATTGTTATTTGAAGGCATTTAACGTACAGCCGTGAAATCTTATTTATTTTATAATTAAACGAGAAGTTTTACGATGGGAAATAATGGTAATTGTTCGTTTGATAAGGACGTTTTCTAGATGTACGAGTGTCTTAATGAGGTCCCTTGATGAGTTACCAGTATGTGTCGTCTAGTAACGAGAGCCTTGAATGAGTTACTAACATGTGTCTTCAAGCAACGAGAACCCTGAATGAGTTACCAGCAGTTAACTGTGTCTTCAGTTAGCGAAATCACTTCTTTAGTAATGGGATCTGAGTTTTCTCTGAACACATTTTTATAATTATGGTGAGAGCGGAATATATCCGGCCAGGGCGAAACAATTAGGCTCAAACAGGACAATAACCATCCGAGTTGGACATATATGATCAGTACTGGACAGTTACTGTCAAAGGTTGGTAATTACGATAAGTACTGAGCAATTTTAATCAGTTCGGGGTAGTTATCCATGTGTAACAATATTAATAATATATATACTATATATATATATTATTAATATATATCACACACACATCACAAACAATAAACATATTACCAAACATTCTGAACGGTAAATGTATACATTCGTGGGGATTCGTGGTCTCCAAAAAGAAAATAAAGCAAATTAAATAAAAATCTTTCCTCTTTTAACCTCCCATCATAAGAAAGTCAACCCACCGTGATAGGAAGATCAACCCATCATCCACCTAAAGTGATAAGAAGATCTACTCATCATCAACCAACCGTGATAAGAAGATCTACCCATCATCAACCCACCGTGATAGTAAGATCAACATATCAACAACCCACCACGATAGGAAAATCAACCAATATCAACCCACCGTGATAGGAAGATCAACCCATCATCAACCCACCGTGAAGCACTCAACCCTCCTTCCTATCTGGCATTCTCCACCAACAATATCAAAAAGCATAAATGTTTACCCACGCTCAAATGCTAACAAAACTCTGAATACACAGCCATTTTTTTCCTTATCTATTGAGCATTCGTATTTTTCTGAGCCCTATGTTTGCCAGTGGAGCTAGTTTTATCCACACCTTCTTTTATTTGATATTTCTATTTTTACTTAATTTCTTGCAACAAATTGTTCTCTATACATACAAGATCTTTTGCGATTTTATTTGTATGTCACATTGCAAATAAGATTTTCAGATAAGCTTCTGAGTTTAATATCGTTAAACCTGAGAATCAAGATTCATGAGACGTCAACGACCTCGTTAACATCGTTTTTGTATGTCATGTCGGAATTTTGACGTTAGGCTTCGGAACTTTGCACTTGATTGCATTGATGTTCACTTTTATTTATTGGGAAACTTAGATTATGCTGATGTTTCTATATCTTTTTCTTTTATTATCTGCTTCCCTCGTTCTGTCTCTCTTGTTCTCTATCTCCCACGCTTTGTCGCTTGTTCTCTACCACCCATACACACTCTGTCTCTCTTGTTCTCTGTCTCTCACGCACTGTCTCTTGTTCTCTACCTCCCACACACACTCTGTCTCTCTCTTGTTCTCTGTCTCTCATGCACTGTCTCTTGTTCTCTGTCTCTCATGCACTGTCTCTTGTTCTCTACCTCCCACACACACTGTCTCCCTTTTTCTCTGTCTCCCATGCAGTCTCTTGTTCTCTTCCTCCCACACACACTTTGTCTCTCTTGTTCTGTCTCCCTCACACTGTTTCTTGTTCTCTGCCTCTCACACTGTAGGTTAGGTACGTGTCGCATCATGCTCTTACATTCGTACCTTTTATTCATCTTTATCAAATGCCAATAATCTGAATTACCTATTATTCTGTCGCCCGTATCTTCTCTCCTCTTCACACTCTTCGTTCAGCAAGAACTTAACTATTGCTCTATCACTCGAATCTTCTGTCGTTCGAAAAAAAATGTTTTACTTCCAGGAAATAACTATCATCCTAGTATTCGAATTTTCTGTCTCCTCCACAATGTCTGTCCAATAACTATTACCCTTGTATTCGAATACTCTGTCTCCATCACATTCACCCGGGTAAGTTGTCATTCAAGAGCCCCTGTCATTTTTCTCTTTTCCTCTCTCCCTTCTAACATTGTCTCTGTTGCAGAAGCCAGTTCTCATCGCGTTGCATTCTTCTCACTGTTCTCTTTAGGGTCCTGCAGGAAGTCTGCTATATTGCCCTTTATTTTTGTCCATGTTTTTTAAATTTGTATTTCCCCCTTCTCTTCCACCTATTTTATTAGGCCCAAGAGTCAGGACCTGGCAGCCCTAACTCTCTCTCATCCGTGTTAGTATTGACTCTCACATATCCCTGTCAGTTCTGTCTCTCTCTCATGCCTGTCAGTTCTGGCTCTCATCCCTGTCAATGCAGACTTTCCCTGTACCTCCTCATCAACACTCATGTTTCAGAAGCCTTTTTTAATCTCTTAATTCCCTCGCTTGTTTCCCCTTCCCCCTCACTCTAATCTTCCGCGCTGTTTAACTCTCATGTCTCCATGGTCTCTGTATCCTGTTATGTACCCTCTCTATGTTCCCCTTGTGCCTGTACCTGTCTCTGTACTCCTCTGTATTACTCTGTCTTTGTATCCCTCTACACCAGAATAGCTAGCTTTCTGATTGTCAGAATCGTGTATACCGTTAGGTTAAGATGAATTGGCTTAAGATGGGGTTTGTTAGACTCTTCACAGTTAAAATCTACACAGTGAATATCTTCATACTGTGCAGCAACTCATTCATTGTTGCACCTGCTGCAATATGTCCGATAATGTCCTTCCAGCTTGCAGTGGACCGATATATTGTACTTAAAACACAGCATTTTTTATGAGAAACAGCAGAGCAAGAAGCTTTCCCCGGGAGGAACCGCTTTTTGTGTATCTATATTTTGCTGAAAGACGAGTGATATTGGGTTAGAGAGCTGGAAGGTATCTACCAAAGATAAAGAGGTATATACACTTCTGATTCCTGCACACTCTGGTGCCATAACGACAAGAAAAATGCGATCACTCTTGAATTTACAAAAGTCGAGCTATGAGAAAAGAAGCAGGCAAAATTTCTAGCTCAGAAAGTCCTTTCTATTAGGCCCGATTGGACTTTCTGAGCTGAGGACTTTCTGAGGATTGGTGCCCAACCACTTGGGCTGGACGGTAGGGCGACGGTCTTGCTTCATGCAGGTCGGCGTTCAATCCCCGACCGTCCAAGTGGTTGGGCACCAATCCTTCCCTCCCCCGTCCCATCCCAAATCCTAATCCTGACCCTTTCCCAGTGATATATAGACGTAATGCCTTGGCGCTTCCCCCTCCCCCTCCCCCTGATAGTTCCCTTTCTTTAGAAACACAAAATATTTCAAATACGACAATTCTGGTATGCCTAATAATATGAAAATCCTGGTGTAAAAACTCTGAAACCAAATCAGTATACCTTTCTATTAGGCCCGCAACGCCTGAGAGGTCTGAACTGTCACAGGCGTCCTAAAGTCTCCGTGGTGTAGTGGTAAGACACTCGCCTGGCGTTCCGCGAGCGCTATGTCATGGGTTCGTATCCTGGCCGGGGAGAATTTACTGGGCGCAATTCCTTAACTGTAGCCTCTGTTTAACACAACAGTAAAATGTGTACTTGGATGAAAAAACGATTCTTCGCGGCGGGGGATCGTATTCCAGGGACCATAGGATTAAGGACTTGCCCGAAACGCTACGCGTACTAGTGGCTGTACAAGAATGTAACAACTCTTGTATATATATATATAAAGTGAAGACTCGAATAACAGAAGACCATAAGAACATGTAAACTCCTGGAACAATTGGATCATACGAAGCAACAGACCTCGCTTGAAAAAAATATCCAGTGATCCAACATCTATATCTGGTATATGAATTCTAAAAAACAATTAAACCAGTCTTTACCCAGGTCTTTTCTGAAGCTAAACTTTTTCCAATGTATATCTATTGTTTCATGCTCTATTTTGTCCTACTATATTCAAAAACATAACATTTGAAACGCGCGCACGTGATATGTGTTTATTGGTAAATAGCTGTTTGCAACGAAGGCATTTCGTCGTGAGTCAGAGATACGTCTCATAAACCACCAAAAACTGAGATAAACGACACAAAGTGTTCTCGAATTTGCTAACTTTGCTCATATAATGAAAAATATTACAATGAGTCGTCCTGTTGTGGTAAATTCGTTTGTTATTCTGATGTGAGCTGACTAAGATTAGGGAGAGAGAGAGAGAGAGAGAGAGAGAGAGAGAGAGAGAGAGAGAGAGAGAGAGAGAGAGAGAGAGAGAGAGAGAGAGAGAGAGAGAAAGAGAGAGAGAGAGAGAGAGAGAGGGAGAGAGAGAGCCGAAGCGAATTAACTAAAGTTCAAAGTCTCAATCATCTATTGTTTTAGGGGGCCAGAACGCCAGCAAAACCCGCATTAAAATTGATATTCAACTGCATGACAAAAACCTACAAATAGTGATTAATAATTTACTCCGCTAACTTTGACAGTGACAGCTTCAACTTTAGAAGCGAAACCAATTTAACATCGCCACCAGCTGCTCCAACAACAACGTCTTTAATTACGTGAAACAGAATCTGGAGCACAGGCAACTGAGATAGCAGTAACAACAGCAGCAGCCCGGGGCCTTATCTGGAGAGTTGCAGTGTACTGGTGAGAGTGACGATGTTGCTATCAACATGCTTGCAAGCATATGCTGTGTTGTTTATGACTGTTTGCCTGTTTGTCAGTCCTTCTGCATGCCTGTATCTTTGTCTACGTGTTTGATTGTCTATCTTTGTTTGTCTTCTTTCCTGACTTACTGTCTATCTGATGATATTAATTAAATTATCTGTCTGTCTGTCTCTTCAGCATAACGAAGACAGCGATTAATTTATCTGTGCTAAATAGATAAATGTCTGAAGCTGGCTATGCTACCTCATTGACATATAATTTTCTCGTACACAATATATCCCAATATATAATCGATCCTAAATTCTGAAAATGACTTTACAGAGCAGGCAGGGAGAGAACACGTCAAGTAAGTGTAGATGTCAGCATCCTAGCCTACGACTAGGAACTATAAAAAGCAGTTGTAAGCATTGATTATTTTGGTAACTTACAGTCCTCTCTAACACACTTTAGAAGTGACTGTACTGTACCTATCAGTTGGTTGGTACAGAGATATTAGAAGATACAGGTCACACATCCTCAGTATAGGAATCTATTGGCTATATCACTCCCCACGAAATTCGTATCAGCTTGCCTAAATAAGACAAAATTAAAATATGGTAGACGGCCAAAATGGACATATACTGTATCGATGCCTGTAGCTAAAATCTCAACCAAAATGACGCCAACATTGGTTGATGCAGCCAAAGCTCAATTTCTTAAGGCTTGTTTAATTCACAAATCACTATATTCCAATAAATAAAAAATCATATAAATATATATTTAAATCAAAGATATATATCTATGAAAGAAAAACTAATTAGTACCCGATACTTAAATGTAGGAAAAGCAATATGAAGAGAAGCCACTGCCGAGAGAAGCTAAGATAAGAAGAGGGAGACAAGAAGCAGGATGAATAATGGATCAAGATCGCTGGATTAATCAAGATAAGATTGGAAAATGCGAACAGGAAATAAACAGAGGATAAACGAGATTGATTACATGCCAAGAAAGTTATATTAGCCTGGTGGGTAAGCTTGGCCTGGGAAATGGGAAAGAAAGGGACAACATGGCAGGGGGAGTTGGAGGGTCTGGCAGGGGAAATGAAGGGTCTGGCAGGGTGTGGCTGGGGAATATGGAGGGTGTGGCAGGGTGTGGCTGGGGAATATGGAGGGTGTGGCAGGGAGAAAGACGAGTGGAGCTGGGGGAAAGGTTAAAAGATCTTGATATGTTGGCGAGATTTATAAGAATGAAGGAAGATGAGAAAGCCATTAGTAAATAGAAAGTTACTGGTCAGTTAGAAAGTTGAAAAAAAATCAGAAAGTATAATAGGGAAGTGTAGGTCAGTAGTGGAGCAAGAGGCAGAAGCGTTGTGAATAGGAGAAAGTGAAGACTATAAAAGGAATAATGAAGCACAAAATAGAAATGAAAGAATGAGGGATAAAGATGGGTAAGCAAGAGATCTTCCACCTATTCTCTCCTGAGTGGGTTCTCTCGTGGGAGAGACCTATGAAGGCTGGGTAGGCTTACTTTTAGTGTTAAGCGGAGTCTTGTACTCCGGGGAGGCTGGGCTGTAATCTATCATTGATTTCCTATTTCCCCCCTATTCTTCCCGAGTAGGCAAATAGGACCAAATTCAATGACACGGAGGATTGTGTTTAGGAAAAATAAAAGGAGATTTGCTGCAGGATTTGTTCGGGTTTTATATTTAATTTTAATTTGTTGGAGAGCCAACTTTACACAACAATCTTTCATAACAGCTCTTGTCAAATAAGAAGAATTAAATTGTTACACGAGAACATTGTAATATATTGTTTCCTTGGTTCCAAGCTCATGTGTCAGAATATATAATTTTTAATTCTAATTTAATTTCCTCCGCTCTCTCCTTCCCCAATTTTCTCCTATCTCACTCTCTCCTCTCTTACTCTCTTTCCTCTCCTCTCCCCACTCTCCCTCTCTCCACTCCCACTCTCTCTTCCCCCACAGGCCTCTTACTCTCTCCTCCCATACAGTCTCCACACTCTCTTCTCCTGTCCCTGTTTTCAGGACTAGGACATATACCATCAGGAGTATCCCGCCTCTCGGTGGATATACTATGAAAAGTTTAGTCCTGGGCAATGTTCAGGACTAAAGTATATATGGTGTTGTGGCGTGTTTTATAACCTTTCAGAGATTGACAGGACTCAAGATGGACCTTGTGAAACCATCAAGGGTCAATTGTATTCTTGTCACCAACCAAAGGAGCTGTAGACTAGAATTAAGTGTCCAACGGCTATCACATAACATCGGAATTAAAAGAAGCAGAACCAATACCAAGTGTCCCATATATATATATAAACCGTCGAGAAGGTATAGATTGTTGCGAATTGTTTCTTCCCGATAATTCCAGTTCCTGTGTTTCCAGGACTGTGAGGCTGGGACGAGAGGCCATAAACCTTTAGATGAGGTTTCCAGGTGTCCGAAGATTCCAGGTCAAATGAAACCATCTGTCCAATCTGACATTCTTCAGGTCTGTGATGGCAAAATTCCCAAGAGAGAAAATTGGATCCTCGAAATCCCTTTCTCCACAAATGGCAAATAATACATCTAAATCACTTCTCATCCTTAAGGAATTGTCATTGATATTATTTATCAATTATTAATTAACGTCTTTGACGACATAGACAACTGAAATATCTGTTTGTTGGCGGTGGTGGGGACTGTGTTCAGCTGGTGGTGGTGGATGCTGCAGCTGGTGAACGATATTGAATCTTCTGCTGGTGGATCATACTGCAGCTGCTGGTGGAAGATGCTGCTGCAGCTGGTTGACACAGTTGCAGATGCTGCAAAGAGAGTTCTCTTATTGGGGACTATATGTTTACCACAACGAAGGAGAAGCAGCGACCATGCATCCCTCAGTCATAATATCCTTCAGTCGACACAGCATGGATAACATCCTTCTGTCCATTGCTGTATGTTTTAGTTCTGAACTTACTGATCCTTGGATATTTAGGTAGGAGTTATAATATAAAGTTATATACAGTTTTAAACCATTGACTTGTTTATTGAAGCTGTTTATATCAGCTTTTAAAGTATATGAAACAATTCATATAATTTTCTTCTTAAAATTTTTTATATCTGGTCATTCATCTTTCTTTAGGTTTACAGCTGGCCTTTTATACTTCATTAACAGTTTACCGCTGTAGTAGTGGCCTTTACATTTACTTTACAAATGATGTGTTTCACTGCCATAATGGTTTACTGACGACTATAATCCGTCGGATTTGATTTATAAGCTAATTTTGCATACTTTTTGATTCTGCAGAATCAGTTTTAAATCATTTCTGTTTATTTTTTAAATCAACGATTTTAAATAATAGATTTTGTTATATTTTTGTTAATAAAGTTAGTTCTGCAGCGAAGGAGACCTCACGGTTGTTCTTACGTGATATTTCCATCGCTCTAAGTGATGAGCTAATCTTGGACGTTTCGAGGAGCAGTATAAAGTCCGCCTCACTGGCGGTGCGTCGTTCGAGGAGCACTTTAAGTTAGAGTCAAGTCCCACTTCTGTGGCGGTGCTCAGCAGTGGCTCTATCTGAAGAAAGTTACCAAGTCACATCTTGAGACATAGAGGAAGACCAGGTGGCTCTTTTAATTACTTTTATTTACTTTTGTAATTACGTTTGTTTACAAACTTTTGTCGTCCACCTCAGTGATAATGAGCATTTACTGCCAAACTTTTATTTATCGTCTTCTTTGTGTCGTATTTTTCGTTGATTTCTGCTTATTCTTTTTTTTATACGGGAGAATTCGTTCTTACGAATTCATCCTCTAAATACAACGGTTTCCCTTCACCTGGGAAAGGAAAATGGGTAAAGCTTGTGAATTACAACTTCCCAACGATAAGCCATAACCCCATGATGCGGCCCACAACAGTCGACTAACTCTCAGGTATTTACTGTGAGATGAACCGAGGCACCGCATTTAAGGAAACTTATGCAAATGCCTCGCCTTGCCCGAGAATCGAACCTAGGACCAATCAATTATTAGTCGATTGGGCTAACCACTACAATTCAGAATTTGGTATTGTAATGACTCTTTAAATAATTTATATAATTACAAAGTGACTGTAGAAGATAGGTGGGAAACGAGATTTCTCTGGTATTTTGCTGTTTATTTGACCCAACTGCTCGTAGACAGATAAGGAGAGATACAGCTGATAAAAGCAGTGATGAATACAACAATTGGCAGCGATTAATTAAAAGAAACGTACTGAAATATATATTAATTAATATACAAGTCAGAAATTGCAAGTGAAACAGTGCGCTAACTATCCCGTAGCCTCAAATGACCCTCGGGCAACCGCTGGAGGGTCATTACACGAGCTTACTGATAAACCCGCAAGAATTCTATAGTTCCGGACTCTGTCCAGAAGTAGTGTCAAGTATACCGTGGAGAGAGGAACACCCCTTGGAGCTACAGCTCCGCTCCTGTGCCAGGTAAGTTCACTACGGGCTCACCATAGCCCGTGCTAATTGGAAATTTTTGTTCCGAGTCGCTGAATCTGAAACAACAACAGCAACAGCTCTCCTTCTCTCGGTGTACACTTCTATATATCACATTATACATGAAAGAGGTGATGGATCACTCTAAATCTTCCACGTAAGAAAGAGTAGTCAGAGCAAGAAGGCGAGGTGCCTCTTGAGCCCTTTAGGGGTGCCATTTGAATGAATTTACCCGAAAAGTCACTTTCTTCTTGTGACTTCGAAGGTGACAGGATGCAATGGATTGTCAAAGGTGCCCCCTTTCCATTATTCATGAGGACTTTTTCCAACTGGATTTTGAACTGTTGGAATATCTCAGCACTTACGGTGTTTAGGTATGTTGCATATACTTGCAAACCGACGTTATCCTTATCCGGAGTCTGACAGGTGTCCATGGGCCCCGTCATCCCCCGTTTTCTAGTGGGAAGCGGGAGTATTTATTACCCATGACAGAAAATGAGTTTGCTAAGTATGCAAACCCAAACTAAATTATAAACACCAATGAAGGTTTAGAAATCGGCCATAAAATCATGTATGATACAATACACAACAACGCTGCCAAAATCCTAGGAAAATGCATAATACATTAAAGCTTTTTAACATTTCATAAATGAATGTAATTTGTGGTTTATTGTTAGGACCCAAGAGGGCGCTAAAGTTATGTACAAATGTTCCTCAGTTAAGTCAGGGAACGGCGCTGCAATGGTCCACAGAGGAGTTGTGGTCCTCAATGGGAGAGTGCTGGTGGTTGTGGGAGTGCTGGTGGTTGTGGGAGTGTTGGTGGTTGTGGGAGTGTTGGTGGTTGTGGGAGTGTTGGTCGTTGTGGGAGTGTTGGTCGTTGTGGGAGTGTTGGTGGTTGTGGGAGTGTTGGTGGTTGTGGGAGTGTTGGTGGTTGTGGGAGTGCTGGTGGTTGTGGGAGTGCTGGTGGTTGTGGGAGTGCTGTTGGTTGTGGGAGTGTTGGTGGTTGTGGGAGTGTTGGTGGTTGTGGGAGTGTTGGTGGTTGTGGGAGTGTTGGTGGTTGTGGGAGTGTTGGTGGTTGTGGGAGTGTTGGTGGTTGTGGGAGTGTTGGTGGTTGTGGGAGTGTTGGTGGTTGTGGGAGTGTTGGTGGTTGTGGGAGTGCTGGTGGTTGTGGGAGTGCTGGTGGTTGTGGGAGTGCTGGTAGCTGTGAAGGTGTTGGTGGCAAGATCATGGAGAATGTGGTTGTTCTCTTATTGACTCTGTGGGGCGCGGCCAACACAGTTTACACAACGCCCGCACTGCCTTTCATCACGGCCCTTGTGAAGAAGAGAAAATAATGAAGAAAGGGAAAATAAAAAGAGCGGGGAGAATGAGAGACGGAGAGGGAAACAGAAAGAGAGAATTGAGGAGGGGTGGAAAGGCTGCAGTGTTAGCGTCAAGAACACTGGCGTTGCTGTTGAGAAGACCGGAGTTCAAGTCCAGGGAAGGGAATCAGCATTAGAAAAATTTTGTTCTTGAAAACTTTCAATAATGGCTCGACTGAACAGGCGAACAACATTCTAAATAAAACTTTTTCCTTTGCATAAATGAAGTAAAATTTAACTTACAATTTGAAAGGCGAAATTCATTTGAAAACAAACAAAAATAAAACGTGTTTATCATTAGAGCGCTGAGACAGATATTGGGAAAATTTACATCACAATAGTACCATGAGACAATTTGAAGGAAAACTCATAAACTAAACACACCAGGTCGTTATGGAAGTTCCTGACACTCGGTATTATACACTAATGCATTAAGTGGTAATGTGGTGGAGGCTGACTCCATACACAGTTTCAAATGTAGATATGATAGAGCCCAGTAGGCTCAGGAATCTGAACACCAGTTGATTGGTGGGGCCAAAGAGCCAGAGCTCAACCCCCACAAGTACAACTAGATGAGTACTAACAGCTTCTAAGACTATCCCGAAACAAAATCATCCAAAACACACGCACAATGAACACAACAAACTTGCGACTTCAATACGACTCAGAATTCTAATCCGAAAGTCATACCCATATAGCAGTATTTCCTTCTTAAATCCAAATATCCAACTGTGGATCTCCCTGCTTTCTCTGGTGACTAGTTGTCTTATTATATCCTGTAGACCTGCTACACCATTATATATTTCACTCATTCTTAAGTTGCATTTCTTAACAATTCACAATTGTTATGAAATACAAATTAAGAATGAGTGAATATATAATGGCGTAGAGAGGATAGGTTTGGGAAAGTTGCTTCAATATTTTTGGACTCTACGCACCCAATTGTATTTAGGGACTAGCATGAAAGATTCTTGAATAGTCGTTTTCTGCTGTCAACTACAATTTCTAGTCAAGGCATAGACACTGCCATTCCCCCTAAAACCTTCGACTTTCAAGCCATCAACATCCAAGGATAGACACTACTACAACCCATGTAACCTTCCAGCTCTTATCCCTCAACATCCAGGGATAAACATTACCAAACCCACTGCAACTTTCTACGCCCTAGCCCTCATCATCCAGGAATAGACACCACCAATCCCTCCTTGAAACCTTCGCAGGATGACATAAAACAAATACAATTTGTAGAAGACTTTAATATCTGTTTCATGCATATATCTCCTGCATTGTTTATAGCGAGCATGAATACTAATTTACATCGTCACAGTTTACAATTTATTTACGAAGCTCATGTAAATTCTGCCAAAATTTTAATTAGTCACAAACACGCGAATTTGCACTTTGTTAAGGCCATTATCGATATATGTTTGAATATTAATTAGCTTATCGTTAATTATTGCAATGCGATTAATTTATGATTTTTTTATTTAATTGGAAATTGAGTTACAAAATATAGCTTAATGGGAAGTGTTCTGGTAACCTGTTCTCTTATAATGCGTTGCATTTTTTAACGGAATAGAACACTACGTTAAAAATGCGACGTGGTAGTAAATATTAATGCACTATGTGATTGACGTTTTATTTACAACGGCCTCGATAGGTTATGATGGTTGATGAATTCTATGTTTCTAGTTAGGCAAAACAGTTGCATATTTTACGTTTTTGTTTAGGTAAAATAGTTACTCTTTTTACGGTTGCACACCCATGAGTACTGGTGAAATAGATGTCGACGAGGAGCGTCATGTAGCTATGTTGCAAGGTCTTGCTTCGTGCATTCTCATGCAACAAGTTTTTTTCTCATTTACTTTAATATTACTAAACATTCACAACAAACTCCTCTGTTGCCATCACTGACACTTACACCATGTACATATATATTCACCCGTTTACCTTCCCTATGTACACCAGCACCACCCCCACCCCCAACCCCCAACATCACGTACACACCTCCCCCAACACCACGTATACACCCCCACCTCCCACCGCCAGACTAAGCATCCAGCGACCGCTTCCTGGAATAAGGTTGGTCAGAGAGTCTTCCTAGACATTATCAAACTCTTTGTTCGTAGCTGTAATAAACAGGTTTCCTCTCCCGTTATGACCAGTGGTGCGTGGGGTGCTCACCAGGACGAGCTGTGTTGTGAGGGGATGGGTGCCCTTCCCTCACTGCTGTGGGGGAGTGGAGGACTGTTGTGGAAAGGGGGGGGGGGAGCGTTGTGAGGGAGGGGATGCCAAAGGAGGGAAAGGGGGGATGCTGTGAGACAAACATTGGCAGATATGAAATGAAAAACATAGTCTTACTGCTCTATTACCGACATGTTCCTCATCTCCAACCATCCCTTTCTCCCTACTCTCTAATTTATTCTACCAATCTCCTTCTCCCCCCCCCTCAATCCATCCCATACATCCCCCTCCTGCCATCCATTCATCCATTCAGTCTGTTTTACCTCTTCCATGCAAATTCCCCTACACACCGTTGTATTTCCCCCACCACACTGCTTCCGTTCTTCAATTTTCCCTGCCGTTGTTGCTGCCCTATTCCAATATGCTGCCGTACGAGGATGCAACCAAGCGGAATGTAGGGTCGACTATTGGAGGTGATCTGCATGAATATATGGCTCAGACGGCAGACAATGTAAGGCCTATGGGGGTACTATATTGCTAGGGGGCTCCTCAGGGAAACGAGGGAAAGGAATGCTGTATTGTGAGTGTGTGTGTGTGTGTGTGTATGTATTCACCTATATGTATTCACCTATATGTATTCACCTATTTGTGTTTGCGGGGGTTGAGCTTTGCTCTTTCGGCCCGCCTCTTAACTGTCAATCAACTGTTTTACTAACTACTTTTTTTTTCCACGCCACACACACACACACCACAGGAAGCAGCCCGTGGCAGCTGACTATCTCTTAGGTACCTATTTACTGCTAGGTAACAGGGGCATTCAGGGTGAAAGAAACTTTGCCTATTTGTTTCAGCCTGGTGCGGGAATCGAACCCGCGCCACAGAATTACGAGTCCTGCGCGCTATCCACCAGGCTACCAGGCCCCTGTGCGTGTGCACAGGGTGTGTGTATGTATGTGTGTGTGTGTGTGTGTGTGTGTGTGTGTGTGTGTGTGTGTGTGTGTGTGTGTGCGTGTGTGTGATTGAGTGAAAACCTTACAGACGATTGCATTAAACAATTTCGTAGTCAGAACGAAAGGGCAAGACATTAAACATTCGGGACCACTTTGTTACTTCCAATTATAAGTATGAAGTGAACCCGTTTTGTGTGCTTCCACGAGGTCTCGTGCAGACCTCTAACAACTTTAGCTTCCATCAAGAGTTAAACGTTTATTCTCCAGCCTCGGGCGACGACAAACCCCTGAAAGGGAATAAAACGTTTACCCCTCACTCCTCCACCATCTCAGGGTCCAGTACCAGCCTTAATTCTCTATATGATTCGTGCTGGGATTGGATAGTTTATAAGTAGGTGTCTCGTATAGGCCAAAAAACCTTATGCAGGTTTCTCTATCCTTACGTTCGTGGCGTGTTTACACCTGATTCAGAAATTAAACGCCAGTGGTCGACCAGACCACACACTAGAAACTGAAGGGACGACGACATTTTGGTCCGTCCTGGACCATTCTCAAGCTGATTGTCGCCTTGAGAATGGTCCAGGACGGACCGAAACGTCGCCGTCCCTTCACTTTCTAGTGTGTGTGGCTTAGTCAACATATTTTAGTCAAGTTATTGTGACTCATCGTTAGCATAATCGCCAGCGGCTTAACTCCTGCAAGTAAATGGTCAACGTAGATCAAAGCGTTGGCCATTGATTCCCATAAACGTTTGCGCGTGATCGCAAGTTCATCAGTGGAGTTTAATGCATGCCGATTTTATTCGCTGCGCCCTACAGCATTTAAGCGGCCTAACAGGAGTTACTCTTTCGTTATTAAGCCGGTAACGGGTAGACAGTCCCCCTCTAAAAGGTAGGGGGCCTGTTGGTGGTACTGGCAAAAATATGGTTACACTGCACTTAAACTGGTAGCTAGCTTGTTAGCTCTCTCTCTCGCTTCTGCGCACGCATGAACAAACACACACGGGCCAGCACACACACACACACACACACACACACACACACACACACACACAATAACACAGAGCCCAGTAGGCTCAAGAATCCGTACATCAGTTAATTGACAGTTGAGAGGCGGGACCAAAGAACCAGAGCTCAACCCCCGCAAGTACAACTAGATGAGCACATACAAAACACTCACAAAAATGAACTTCTCTGTTCTTCTCTCACCCCCCCCCCTCTCTCTCTCTCTCTCTCTCTCTTATTGGCTCTCTCCCATCTGTCTCCTGCCCCCCTCTCCCTCATCTGTCTCTCAGACACTTCCCTCAAACGTTCACACTCTCCCTTTCATTCCTCGACCTCACGACTTTTCCTCATTTATTAATTTTTCATCTCGCCCCCGTTCCACTTCAAGTCCTTTCTCCCCCTCGTCCGTATGTCCCTTTCCCATCATCACTCACGCTCTCTCCTAGTCGTCGCGTCCCTCTGCCCCTCCCAGTATATGTTTTTTTTAGCCTTTTTTACTTTTCTTTTAAGTTCTGTCACTTGGCAGGGAATTCTGTTGTCCTGTTCCTTTCCATTAGCGTTTCTCTGTCCCGTTTATATCACGCGTTTTCTCTGCTTATTTTATCCTTTCTTTCCTCGTTTTTTGTTTAGATTTCTTCACGCCATCTTTCGCTATCTATCGGTTCTTCAGCTATGTTCTCTTCTGCAGTGATGACTGCTGTGGTTGACACAGCTACTCATCTCTTCTCCACTCTCTATGCAGCTCTAATGCATGAGAGGGGAAGCTCTGTTACTCTACAGACACTTCACTCGAATCTGAGCACCGCTGCCCATACGCACTCGGCCCATATCTGTACTCGGCCCCCGTCCCTCTCTCCATATTCCCGCCATCCGAACTCCGGTCCCTCTCCGTACTATCCCATGGTCACAACCCGGACCAAGAAAGGACCCGCTGATTAAACCTATAAAACCACGCCCACCCCAGATCAAAGATTACGGCCGCCACTACGTACCCTCTCAACCCCCTTTCCTAACTCTTCTCCCCTCTCCAGCTGCCCTCTCTACATCCCCTTCAGCTCCCCCGCCCGTCCCTTCTCCTAATTCGTCCCCCTCCTTCCCCTCGATCACTCAAGGGTGTGGCAGTGTTTCCCTTCTGGTTCAACTATTACTCTACCCTTGGTTTGCAATCAGTGAGAAGATGTGGGAATATCCCTTTGCCGAATGCTAAGGACGTACTGATGGGCCAGGCCCACCCCCACCACGCTGATGGTGGGGGGAGAAGGAGAGGGGGGAAAAGGGAGGGGTGACAATGGGGGTAACTATAATGGGTTTTAAGGGTGACTACAGGTAAACCTAAAGGTGCCGGGAGATAGAACTAGGTTGGGGTGGGGTTCCTCCCGACTCCAAAGGGGAGTCGGGAGGAACTAAGGGGTTACAAAGGGGGGGGGGTTAAGGGGAAGAAGGAGAGGGATATGGAGGGGAGTCTAGAAGAGTGACCCTTCGATAAATGGGTACATTGTAAGGGTGGAGAATCAATCCGTTTTCTATAACGGAAATATGTAATGGCGAATGGATGAGTATATTAGAAACAAGTGGGAGAAAGAGAATAAGTGGGACAGAGATAAGTAGGATGAAGATAGATATGTGAAATAAAGTCAACTGGGATAGGGAGGATAAACTGGACAGGTGAGAAGGGAAGAGAGAAAATTATAAAAATGAAAAAAAGTAGAAATTTGGGAGAAAACATATCAATTAAGGTAATTATGGGGACTTCGAAAATGTTTTGGTTGAATGGGAGGTTTACTGTGGGAGTTGTGATGGAGGGTTGTTAACAATTGGGGAAAGGTGTTGGTGGGTGGTTAACTGTTGGGGGAGAGAGGATGGAGGGATAGAGGTTGGATAGAGATGGTGGAGGAAGGAGAGTGAGAGGGGGTCACCCAGTCACCATTCTCCTGTTCCCCGCTGGTAGTTATGACGGTATATTGGCTCTAACTCTCCAAATGGTTTTCCTAAGCCAACAAAGCCAATTTATGTGTTTGGGTAACGTTACATGAACGTACGATCAACGTTAAATCAACGTTGATGAACGTCGTTTGCACAGATTTGCCAGAAAAGTTAAATAGACTATTAACAGGCAATGGTTTCATAGTCGAGATACTTTCTAGGCACATCTAGGATGAACATCTCACAACTCTGCTGTATTTGAGCAGAGTAAAGGTCATAACTCTTGGCCTCTACTCTGCTCTACTTGGCCTCTACCACAGCAGAGCCTCTATAGTTTGTTATAGCTCAACCACTTGGACTGGACGGAAGAGCGACGATCTTAATTGCTCCTTGCAGGTCGGCGTTCAATCCCCGACCATCCAAGTGGTTAGGTACCGTTCCTTCCCTACGTCTTATCCCAAAACCTTATCGTCATATCTCTTCCAAGTGCTTTATAGTCGTAATGGTTTAGTGCTTTCCCCTGATAATTACCTTACCTTACCTTGTTTGTCCAAACACTTGAGTTAGTCGGAACAGCAGCGGCTTAGCTTCCTAAAGGTTGGATTTCGATCCCCAATGGTCCAAGTGGTTAGGTACAGTTCGTTTCTCCTATCCTAACTATCTTATCCTATCCTCATGTTCTTCGTAAATGTTATATAGTCATTCTGACCTAGCTCGGTCTCCTGTATATCAACACCTAAGAGGCGGGGTTCGCCCTATTGTTTCTCATTATTCTCATTCATCTTCCGTACGCATGTTTAACTTATGGAGATCTCCCTAGGCTAACTTCTGACGAATTTCCCCAAGATGCCACCTGCAACAGTTGCCTAGCTCCATGGTACTTATTTACTGCTAGGTATACACTGGCCGCAGATGAAAGGAAACGTTTTTCAACCGTTTGTCTCACTCGGGGATTGAGCCTGGAATCTACAGTGTCAAGGCCGGATTGAGGCACGGGTGTTAGGGGTTGTAGCCTCGAAAGCCCGTATTTGGTAGTTTGATGAATTCAGGTACAAGCAAGAACCATTACAAGTTTCTACACCCTTGGAGTAAACAATGGATTAACTTCTTCATTCCCTAATGTTGAAATAGCACTACGGATTTACTTGTGTTTATTGATAACTAATGCGACTCGAGATAATTGTTTCTCCAAGATGGAACAGCTGAAGAATGTACACAGATCGACACTGGCACAAGGACAGCTGAAGACTTGCTCTCATGGCAAATGTAAACGATGTTCTCAGTAACTTACAATTTACAAATGTTTTGGAGAAATTTGTTTCCAAGAAATTACGTAAAGCAAATGTTTGAATTTTGATTATTGCTAGCTATGAGTTAATAAATTAAATATTTGTTTAACTTTGTTTTCATTCTGAAAGCATTTACTTGGGGGCCCCATTAATACCTGTAAGCCAGGAACGTACAAAATATTAATCCGGCTCTATAGTTATGAACTAAAGACGTAGTTCATTGTGATCCGGAACATTGACCTCTTTGTAGTCTCTTGAGAAGTACGTCAACACTGGGACATCTAACTGGGACTATGGTGTCTAGTCAACCTGTCCTCTTAAAAAGAACGTTGCTTTTGGCCGTTTGCCCGTATGGCCGAATATGGACGTAATTTGAAAATAAAAAAAAATGGTAAATAAATTTGGGATTTTTTTTTTCAACAACAGTAAGTTAAGGGTCCTCTGATAGGTTAGGTGGGCAGGAAATTCTCATAAAGTTTCAAAATGGTATGAAAAACGTTAATGGAAAGAATCCTTTTCTAAGCTTGCCAAGTAAGTCGGACGACTCAAACAGAAAACGGAACAGTACGTCACTTTTGTGAGTGGATTTCATTTCAAATTACGTCCAAATTTGGCCATAGTGCGCATACGGGCGAAAAGTGACGTTATTTTTAAGAGGACGGGTTGGTCTAGTACCCCGCCCAACACCAACACCCACATACACACACACACAAACCAAACAGCAAGGCGTATACAACGTTGCATATACTACGCGCGTCAGATCGCTTCTGGAAAATGCCGCACCAGCTTTTGTTTAGTTCACTTACGAAAGTGCACATTTAGTTCTCTAGTTTGTAGGCTAGAGAACATTTAGTAGGCTCCTGTCACGAAGGTACAGCTCTTTATGTCAGACATGAACGTCATTGTTCATACCTTGTTCTGCACACCTAATTATGTATAGGATGAGCAAAATGTCCTCCTCTTGGTTGTTGTACCTGGAACATTTAACACCAACCTGCTTTCAGGTACGCAAACTTGCTCTTCGTGATGTGACTAGTGGCTTTTTCCTCTAGTTTGTGTTATCACACTCCCTGTTGTGTTGTATCTCTGCCTACCTCTCCTTTCATCCTTCAGTCTCTCACTACCCCCTCTTTCTCTCTCTTCCCCCTTCCTCTCCACCCCCTCATCGACACCCTTTCCTACAATACCCCTTTCCTTGTTTCTTTCTCTCTCCTTTTTCTTCTCTCACTGTCTCCTTCCGTCTCTATCTCTCTACCTCCTTCAGACCCACCCTCTCTCCCTATCCATCTCTTTCCACCACCACCTCAACCTTCTTCCTCCTCTAGCACTCTCTTACCCATCCTCTTCCCTCGTCTCTTCCTTCCTCCCCACCTACTTCCTGGGGTCATAGTGGCAGTCTTCCAAGAAAGCCATAATTCCCAGGATTATCCACTTCAGTGACTCATTCTCAAATCAAGGATCGTCAAGCATTGTTAATGGTCGTTCTTTCTGTATTAGTGTTTGTTTGGAGTGAAGGACATAATGTTACAAATAATTTATATATTTTCTGAGGTGGTCGTTTTGGAGTATAAAAGATTTCATTGTGCGTGTGTGTGTGTACTCACCTAGTTGTACTCATGTGGGCACCGACCTGTGAGATTTATATTTGTTTAATTTATATGAATTTATATTTACGTTAATTTATATACTTCGATAGCAATTTGTATAATGATAAGTGGACTGTATTTCTGCAATAATCTCTTAATCTCACAAATCGATCCTCTACACATTAGGGGGGGTTTATATTACACATATGCAGCCAATCAAATTACAGTAATAGCTACATACATTGATGAGGTTCCTTATCTTATAGTACAGCAGGTTAGTCCACCAGGTATAACTAGGGTGTAGACACCAAATTATCCTCTTTGAGGTAGCTTCCATATCACCCAGTAACTGGTGCACAATCTTGCATCCTCGTCTTGACCTGTCAAAAGTGCGCTAGCTGTGAAGCCAGATACCTATATATGACAAGTATATCAGAGAAAACAGTACATGGAACATTAAAGACCTTGCTTAATTACCTTTAGTATGAGGCGATTTCGCGTTCTAACCGGCTAACCCTATATCCTGACATTAATGGCCATAAATGAATGATAAACGGGTTTCGGATAGACACTTAACTTGTATTTGTAGACAGCGTGTTGACAATGGTACACCTTTGGGTTCCATAACACTACGTCCAAGTAAATTTAACAGGAGCCGAATTTGCTCCCGTGTGAGCCTCTGGTCTCAATAAACAACAATGGCTGCCCTCCTCCTCACTCTGACGCCTGGCCTACATTGTCCAGATTTCAGAACGTGATAGAAGGGTCACATTTACTCTACTTTAATATTGATAATTAAGTTAATTTATATAAGATGTTTTATGATGGTAAAGTCCAAAGACTAATGTATTTAAGAACAATTCCCAGCAGAATAGCTGGTGAATTATAATAGTATGTGGTGATGATATCCCGTTTTCTTAGACGGTAATTCCACTACAAGTTACGTTTTCTATGGGTAACTTGTTGGTAATACAGCTATTATCTGTATGATATTATTATATGGTGTCGGATTTTCCGACATAATTCCCCAGGGGGCTGCTCACGGGTCGAAGTCCTGTTTAGAACAGACGAACACCGATACTCCTCCTTCGAATTATTACATTAATTTGATGTTAGTAGTTAGTAATCACACATTTGTGTGTCTGTTCGTACAGGACGGATGTCCCGTACTAGAGTTGTAGGGGTTAGAAGTCTAATGCGAATTCATTTCCCTGTCAACTCTTGAAAGGCTAATATTCAAGCCTAATTACATATTATTTAACCCAGAAGACTGAATGTGATCAAGTATTACAGTCAAGTATGATTCAGGGACTGCAGTGAGATCAGTGACATTAGATATAACTTGAAGTTTCTTCAGGTAACTGGTCACTGATATATAAACACTGAGGCCCATGGAATACATCTTGATTAAATAATAAATGTATCAAATCAGTCATCAAATTTATTAGGGTTTAATTCAGTTAATTGATTCAGAGGATTGAATAGCTCATCATTAAAGTAAAGTATGGTTCTGAGACTGCAGTGGGTTCAGTGACATTGGACGCAGTGACTTGTAGCTGTTTTAGGCTACTGTTCACTGATTTGCCACTGAGGCCTCATGAACTCATCTTCAGCTTTAAATGATGATACTAACATCAACCTCTGTTGGTATAGTCAGCTGTAATCTCCTTAGTATAATGCTACTGGAGAAATATAATCAGCTGACAAATTTAGGTTTCTACTGGTATTGTTTATCTGCAGGCATAGGTCTCCTCAGGCTTGATACTGGGCCTGAGAGTAATTTACCTCCTGCAGAGTTTAACATGGTTATACCCTGATATTTAGTAGGGCTACCGATGAATCGATGGCAATAGTCTGTCCCTACAAGGAGACCGAAGTCGGTGAGGTGATCAGACTTAATATTATCTGCCAATTTTATTCCTCTATTTCTCAGGAATTTGGCTGTTGCTCTCAGACCTTGAACTTGTAGGTCTACTGGTATTTTGTCCACCACAATGGCTTGTACTCGACAGACGTACCTGCCTAAGCGTACTGATGGTTGTACCACCTGGTAGACTTGAGGTCCTGCATCTGTTACAAACCCTGAGATGTTGAATGACATCTGGGCTACAGGCCTTAATTGTAATTCATCTGCCAACCTTTTAGTGATGTATGTTCTCTGGGATCCTTGGTCAAACAACCCACGGGTATGGACCTTGGCCCTCTTATTCAGGATGGTAATTTGGGCAGTAGGCAAAGTCGTATTACCTTTAGACTTTGCCGATTGGACACTCTTTGTTTGTTGCACCTTGCAGTACTGTACTGTGGTGGGAATGCTATCTTCCACCTTGGGGTTTGGAGACGTTGTTTTGGTGTCTCTGCACAATGCTGCATGGTGCTGACCTTTGTTACACCTATTACAAGGGTGTAATTGGGTATCACAATCCTTGATGTTATGTTTCCTGAGGCACCTCGTGCAATGTTGCAAATCTTTGAGTCGCTCAACACGGGCGTCACTATCAGGAAAATTAGGGCAGTGGTACATTGAATGTTTCTCATTGCAGAACAAACATGTTCCATAGCTTCCAGTACCCTTTGGTGTCACGTTCTTGGATGACACAGTAACTATAGGCTTGGAGGGTCCCACTGCATATACGCCCACACTGCCACTGTTCCACTTTGGTGTTGAATTATATTGTCTAGATTGATTTGGAGTACCTTTGGTACTCTGTGGTTTACTATTAATGGTTTCTGAGGGTTTACTTGGTGGTTTTAATTTGTCATGTGTTCGTAATTGATGAACTACTGATTTTAAACCTTCAGATATTTCATTCATGGATAAGATACTTTTATTGTAATGAGCACTCATTTGTCTCAATATGTCCCTAGGTATTTTCTCCTGGACAATTATTTTCAAGACCCACTCAGCCCCGTTTGTATCTGCTGTCAGGCTGAGGGCATTGATCAATGATTCTACCTCCAGCTTGAAGACTTGGAGTGAATCAGCTGAAGCCTCCGGTGGGGGTAAATGCAACAGCTCATGAACTAAATGTGATGTTCTTACTTCTGGATCAGCATAATTATCCTTGAGGAGTTTTACTGCCAGATCATAGCCGTCATTAGTTAATCTCAGATGGGATACTACTGTTTTAGCCTCACCTGATAATTGACCTTGCAAATAAGAGAATTTACTACTCTTTGGTAAAGATTGTTTTGAGTCTACAAGGTCAACGAATTTGTTCCAAAATTCGTCCCAATCTTCCTCATCTTTTCCTGAGAAAGTGGGTAAATTAATTGGAGGGAGTCGAGCTTCTGCTTGACTCGTATTAGATGAAACTGTTGTTGTTGTTGCTGTTGTTGCCTTGTTCTGGGCAATTAATTTGACATAAGGCTGTAACGTGGCCTGAGTGTGATCTTCATAATTCGCAAGATCAACCATAATGTCGTCTATTTCTGTTTCTGATAAATTGGTGTTGGCAAGTTCAGCCACATATGTTGCTATTTGACATTTGATTTGCTCAAATTTACCTGCAGCTGCTTGATAATAGCTTTCCAGGTCAGCATAATCAACTTGAGATTGTTGTGACAAATCTTCACATTTCTTGATCTGTCTTGTTAAGTGGCCTTTAAGACCTGCAAGGGTTCTTTTCATTCTCCCTGCATTATCCATACTGGCTAGTTGGTAAAGCCTTGTGGGGCTTGTACTTGGGCTGCTCATAATACTGAACAAACACTAATGGTAGCCTAGGGTAAATTCTGAACTCACTAGGCAATAATCCTACCTCTACTAGAGGTTAGCACTTAAAATTAATACACATTATATATATATACAATCATACACACTAATGATTTGAGTGATAAACCAGTGTCACTGGAAGTACCTTTAGGTTAGCTCTTCTATATCACCCTAGGATGGTAGAGACACTAATTAATCACTCAAAGGTGTAATGATCATAAGTAAATTATTATATATACACAACTCAACTCGAGTTGATAAAAATTACACCCAAAATAGGGTCTGGACCATTCATTAATGGTGTTAGGTTAATCAATATAGTACAACTGACTATGGTAATAATGGGACTAGGATGAACGATAATAGTTCAACTAGTCAATGGTAATATCCTACCCTGTTGTGGGTTGGCAATTAGTAAATATTATACTGTGAACACTAGTGCAGTATATATTAAATAATTCTCTATTTTGGAGAAATAATATACACAATTATTGATAATAGCCTCTTAATTAGCCTCTATGAAACTTCTAATATTATCAAGAAGTATTAAATATTATTAGTGACCTCGCGAAATAAACTCCACAAAATTCGTAGATAATCTCTCGCGAAATGTAACACCACGAAATCCGTGAACAATCTCGCGAAGACACAGTCACTAATTTGGCTGGATTCTATATTAGCGCTGTCATTTCACGAAATAACACGCCACCAAATATCTGTGGGTGTGCATGAAACCGCTGACGAAGCTGAACTGGGCTGAGGGAGACTCCTGAGCTCCCACGAGGCAACGCCGCTGTCTATGACTGGCTGGCTTTGTTTAAATAACACTGCACTAGTATTTAATGAATCCACTGGTTAGCTGGTTCATCCGGTACTAAGATGACCAAATGTGGGTTCAAAGGATCAAATAATCCGTCATCCGGTTCGAAGATGACCAAATAATGTGGGCACCGACCTGTGAGATTTATATTTGTTTAATTTATATGAATTTATATTTACGTTAATTTATATACTTCGATAGCAATTTGTATAATGATAAGTGGACTGTATTTCTGCAATAATCTCTTAATCTCACAAATCGATCCTCTACACATTAGGGGGGGTTTATATTACACATATGCAGCCAATCAAATTACAGTAATAGCTACATACATTGATGAGGTTCCTTATCTTATAGTACAGCAGGTTAGTCCACCAGGTATAACTAGGGTGTAGACACCAAATTATCCTCTTTGAGGTAGCTTCCATATCACCCAGTAACTGGTGCACAATCTTGCATCCTCGTCTTGACCTGTCAAAAGTGCGCTAGCTGTGAAGCCAGATACCTATATATGACAAGTATATCAGAGAAAACAGTACATGGAACATTAAAGACCTTGCTTAATTACCTTTAGTATGAGGCGATTTCGCGTTCTAACCGGCTAACCCTATATCCTGACATTAATGGCCATAAATGAATGATAAACGGGTTTCGGATAGACACTTAACTTGTATTTGTAGACAGCGTGTTGACAATGGTACACCTTTGGGTTCCATAACACTACGTCCAAGTAAATTTAACAGGAGCCGAATTTGCTCCCGTGTGAGCCTCTGGTCTCAATAAACAACAATGGCTGCCCTCCTCCTCACTCTGACGCCTGGCCTACATTGTCCAGATTTCAGAACGTGATAGAAGGGTCACATTTACTCTACTTTAATATTGATAATTAAGTTAATTTATATAAGATGTTTTATGATGGTAAAGTCCAAAGACTAATGTATTTAAGAACAATTCCCAGCAGAATAGCTGGTGAATTATAATAGTATGTGGTGATGATATCCCGTTTTCTTAGACGGTAATTCCACTACAAGTTACGTTTTCTATGGGTAACTTGTTGGTAATACAGCTATTATCTGTATGATATTATTATATGGTGTCGGATTTTCCGACAACTCACCTAGTTGTACTCACCTAGTTGTGCTTGCGGGGGTTGAGCTCTGGCTGTTTGGTCCCGCCTCTCAACCGTCAATCATCAGGTGTACAGGTTCCTGAGCCTATTGGGCTCTATCATATCTACACTTGAAACTGTGTATGGAGTCAGCCTCCACCACATTATTTCCTAATGCATTCCATTTGTCAACCACTCTGACACTAAAAAAGTTCTTGTGTGTGTGTGTGTACTCGCCTAGCTGTGTTGGCGGGGTTGAGCTTCTGCTCACAAGCCCTGCCTTTTGACCATCAGTAGTTCAATATAGACACTTCTTTACTCGATTTTTTTTAGCATATTTACATTTAAAATTATGTATCGAATTGGCCTCGACAACTTTTTCCTTCATTCAGTTCCATTTATTTATGACTCAAATTATAGAGGTTTCTCCTGATATCTCTGACTCGTTCGTATTTCCAGTTTCCACTGATGTTCCGTCGTTCTGTTCCTGAATAACAGCATTGCTAATTTCGCTAGTTGATCAGTTTACCGTTGAATTGTTGTTACTCTAACGTGGCGATGGTGCTTGTGTGGTGGTGACTCGTGATGGATCCCTACGTCAACAGATTTTGTCTATGTTTGGCCTTTATAAATAAAGGTCAAACGATCGATCATATTATCCATCAAAAGACTTTGACGGATTATAATGCTTTTTTTTATTAGGGGGGGGCATGGATCTACCCATTTTTGAACTTAATTTCTGCAGCATTAACCCATGAAGTTTCCTATTAAAATATATAGCTCAAGAAAACACCTTGATAACTTAACTGAACACTTAAAATATATGACAAAAATAATGACCTTGAACGTACCAAAGTACCTACAGGAGACAGGTATTTTCTTGTTGACAAGACTACACACTAGAAGGTGAGGGGACGACGACGTTTCGACGTCCTGGACCATTCTGAAGTCGATTGTCACAATCGACTTGAGAATGGTCCAGGACAGACCGAAACGTCGTCGTCCCTTCACCTTCTAGTGTGTAGTCTGGTCAACATAATTTAGCCACGTTATTGTGACTCATCGCCTGCACAGGTATTCTCTTACATGATTACTGAGTCTAAGACCAAATACCATAACACAAATTGTTTACGGTGTACCCTGCTATTATTATAAGAATAATAGGGGCTTACTAGATAAAACAACAGGGGTGACTTACACAAATTTGAGGAGAGGTTACTAACTCAACCATCGTCCACCGAAGCCGTAACGTAACTGCTACTGGCTGCCGCGGAGGAACATCGTTACCTCCAGAGACCACCGGAACTATCGTTATGAATGTCTTGCATTTGACAGTTACGGTGTTACGAGAGTCAATATTCAGACTACGAGATTTACGTTATCGTAAATTTTACAAGGAGATCGTACGTATCAAAAGGCGCCAATTACTTAAACACATAATCAGGAACTACATGTCATGTGAACTGTTGCCGGGATCGAGCGAAATCGTTAAATAATACAACCTCACATTAATCGAATTTAACTTACAAACATTCCATCAACGTACTCTCTCTTCATGCTCTTAATTACAGTTCTACATTGCACTACCAAAATTCCTTCAGTTACCAAACATTTTAGCATAACAAATAAAATATTATATTTCCTGGTTAGATCGTAGAACGTACATATATGAGATAATTCTCCCAGGACGAGGTAACATGGCGAGCTTCGTCCAGTAACGACTAGTCTTTGACTAGTTATTTGCTTATTAAAACATTTGTTATATTCTCCCAACATTAAAACGTGATTCTCAGTTATCACACACCTCAGGCACCACGCAGCATGGTGCGTGGACTCGTAGAGAAAATATCAACGCCTCTACATGCTGGTTATACACACAAGAGCAGCCAACCCAAACAATCAAGACAAACAATTGCTCATTCAATTGCTGATCATAGCAGTTACCATTCCTGCCCTATTCCTTTTCCAATGTGGTGAGATTCAGTTCCCCCTCAGACTTTCTTCGTAGCTCTGTCCCCTCGGCTCAAGAACGAGTCATGTCGCATATCTTTGGACATTTTACAGGTTTTTCTGATAAGGATTCCGTACCAGGGTGACATACTAGAGAACGGGTCTCACTTAAGATATATAGCGCACAGAAGAAGGTAACGAAGACTTGTTGAGATTTAAGCAATAGCAACACCAGATGAGATGACATGCCGCAGGAATGGAAGGAAGTGTCTCATGGGGTGGGAGTGATAAGACAGTGAATTAACCTAGATGATGAAACAAGGAATAGTCCTCTGTTTCAAGACGAGATGGTTCAAGGGTTCGGACATTATTCCTTCCCTCCCTTGTATCCCAGCTCATTTCCTGCCCCTCGTATTCTTTCCCTGTGCTATATATTCACACTGGCGTAAAGCTTTATTCCCCTTCCTTCCTTTCTATGATCAATTCGGGTTGGATGTTTGTAATGCAGAGAACAAGACACAACAACGTGATTGAAACAAGTAAAGCAACTCACACATTTGAAATAACAGGAACGACGTTTCGGTCCATCCCAGACTATATAGCACTGAATCAGACGAAAACATTGTGGAAAAGAGACCAGCAGCTGAAGGTCAACTCACCGGCAAATTTAGGTAAGTTCCACATTTAAGCACACCAAATAACACGCACGCACACACGCACCAAAAAATACAAGAAATAAATTCATACACATACAGTTGCATCATAACAAAAAACTATTCCATTTAAACTTTCTCTAACTTTGCCAAAAGATTTCAGCAACAACTTGGAACCAAAAAGACTGTTTTTTACCATTTCTCATGAAGACTAAATTATTTCCACTAATATAATTTGAACATATCTTAGTGGTAATTGTGTATATACTTTAGTTGTAAATTGAGTATATATTTTTGTGGTAATTGTGTACATATTTTACTGCTGACTTAGAATATACTAACACATATAAGCCAAATTCAGAACTATTAGTTAATATCGGCGTAAGTGAAATTGACTTCAACTAGCTTAAAGTCATTAAATTGACCAGCGTAATGAAACACACAAAACTCCATTAATATACCTTTTCGTTTAATTCTTCAATTACCCATCTTTTTTATTCTCAGCTCGCCAATTCCAAACGAGAGATTTATTGTGTGCCTGTGAACAGCCAGATAGCAGTAATCCTCGAGCGGGGGCGGAATCTCCAGAGATTTATATGAGCCTAGGGAGTATTAGTGGATCATTTGGAGAGTATTATATACGGCTGGAACACAGGAGCTGAAATGTATGGTTCAATGGTTCGATCACATCAAATATACTCAGCGGCGGCAGCATAACACTGATATAAACATGATTTATAACGCTCTTGAGACAATTGGTTTTAGTAGCAATAAAATGCGTCTCAAGAAAATCAAACCTAAGCAAATGCTAAAAGAATAGGGGTGGTAGGAGAAGAAAATATCAGTGTTCAGTGACGATCCACAAGGTCTTCTCTAGGTACTCTTTATTTTCTTCTCCGAGGCTATGGGTCCCTACACTTGCACCAGAGGTGGTACTCCTATATATAAAAAAATATATATCAATTAATTTTTGTCCTTGATCCTCTCACTTTTTCATATATGTCTTGTTCTTATATTCCCCATCCTACAACCTGCCCCTTTTACTGAACACGCTATATTTCTTACGCTATAGACCCGACCGTAAAAATTGCGGTAGTTTATGGAAATTAAAATCACCCCAATATTGCAGGCGATGAGTCACAATAACGTGGCTGAAGTATGTTGACCAGACCACACACTAGAAATTGAAGGGACGACGACGTTTCGACTTGAGAAT
Source organism: Procambarus clarkii (assembly GCF_040958095.1). Classification (NCBI taxonomy): domain Eukaryota; kingdom Metazoa; phylum Arthropoda; class Malacostraca; order Decapoda; family Cambaridae; genus Procambarus; species Procambarus clarkii. Next base: position 14,800,671 of record NC_091213.1, read on the forward strand.
GGTCCAGGACGGACCGAAACGTCGTCGTCCCTTCAATTTCTAGTGTGTGGTCTGGTCAACATCCCAATATTGACGCTTCATGAGTCTAATAATTATCGGTTCCGGTAGGTTAGGTGAGCTGCCAAGATTCTGACGCTTCTCGTTAAGTAAAACCATTGCATTCTTTACGGAGAGGTTATCGAGAGAGAGAGCTATCTTGAGGTTATCTTGAGATGATTTCGGGGCTTTAGTGTCCCCGCGGCCCGGTCCTCGACCAGGCCTCCACCCCCAGGAAGCAGCCCGTGACAGCTGACTAACTCCCAGGTACCTATTTACTGCTAGGTAACAGGGGCATTCAGGGTGAAAGAAACTTTGCCTATTTGTTTCTG
>NC_091213.1:14803538-14877946 GCF_040958095.1 Procambarus clarkii
GTCTCTCTAGAGAACTAGTATGTCTCTCTAGAGAACTATTATGTCTCTCTAGAGAACTATTATGTCTCTCTAGAGAACTAGTATGTCTAGAAAACTAGTAAGTCTCTCTTTTAAGAACTAGAGATATGTTAAGAATGTTCCTTCACTAGAATAGGATACGACGTAGACAGGAATTCATGCCTCCAGGACTTATAAAATGTTGTGGGGTGGAAGTAACTGTTATCAGGAGAAAAGCCTTGACCTCTCCAGGGCCGACGTTACATGCAACCAATTCACTTAATCCACTGCGAGCGAGGCTCCACACGGCTCACCTCTCACCCCTCAAGGAAGAATATATATATTCTAGCAGGATTTTCGAGTCAAGGCAAGACATCAAGTTTTCTTGATCTAGAAATCTTTACGAAACAATTATATCATTAGACGTTCATCACACATATCTGGAAATTAAAAAAGTGCCCATGTTTCGGCCCATCCAGGACCATTATTAATTGATGACGTTTCGATCCGCCCGGGACCATTATAAAGTCTTTTCACGCAGAGTTTTGTGACTTACTGTCTACAATTATGTATATATTTATTTTTTTATATATACAAGAGTTGTTACATTCTTGTGCCCAGGTCAAAGCTCTCGCAAAACGCCAGGCTAGTGTGTTACCACTTCGCCAAAAGGACTGCTATATTTGTTAATATAATCTGGTAAATTACTTTGGAACGAGAAAAGAATCAAAATTCAAGAAAACCTGAAAACATTTATTTAAATGTAATTTGCATGGTAATTTAGTTGTGTTCTTTGGGCTTTTGATCCTTCAATGTCGGCTCTTTCCTATCATTGTGGATCAGAAGTCGTCAAGCTTTGCCTCAGAATTCACCAAGAATTCATCTAGACACCAAGAAGAGATGTGTTATTTGTGTCTAGATATGTGTTTATGTGACAAAGAAGTGTATTTTTCTACTTAGGAAAACATGAGAAATTTTGATATTTTTGGACATTTGAGCAACGAAAGTCAGCAAGATGATTTACCATCATTAGAACAGTCAGCAAGATGGTTCATGACAGCACCAATAGACCTATCTCCCAACGGTCAAACCCAGCCCACGTTCCCTATTGGTGAGTGAACAATTCTAAGCTTGATTATTGTTGCTTTACAATAATAGGAGACAGCTGACATGGAAGGATCAGAAAGATTATGAACTCTTGGTCGTCTAAAGCCAAATATCCCTATGGTAACATTTCTGATAACTCTTGCTTGAAATTCTTTTGTCAAAAGGATCGATAGGCCGTATTCGTAATGAAAAATCCACATCAAGTCAGCATTTGCCATTTTGCTTAACTCGAGGTTTTATAACAGCATCAGTACCACTGAAAGCAAGATGTACCATGCCAGCATCAGCACAACAGTAAGTAAAACGATTCATGACAGGATCAATACAAGAATCAGCATGATGATCCATACCAGCATCAATACACACAATAAGTAAGATGATTCATACCAGCATCAATACAACAGTCAGTAAGATGATTCATACCAGCATCAATACAACACTCAGTAAGATGATTCATACCAGCATCAATACAACAATCAGTAAGATGATTCATACCAGTATCAATACAACAGTCAGTAAGATGATTCATACCAGCATCAATACAACAGTCAGTAAGATGATTCATATCAGCATCAATACAACAATCAGCGAGATGACCCATGACAGCATCAGTTCCGTTAAGTCACGTCAACTTGCCATTCATTCTCCTTTTCAGAAACGTCACTTTGAGCCCTCACTAATAACATTCCCTGAATTGTTGATAAAGTTGTTGGCTATCTGAGCTCCGATATTGTCAAACTTTGTCGCTCCTTCCGGGTACACACACGCTGCAGGCAGGCGCAGCTGCTGCAGGGCACACCTTGATAGACAGACGCTGGTGTTGCAGCAGACAGGTGCAGGCAGACACACGCAGCTATTGCCGAAGGCACGGTGCAAGCAGACGCAGCCGTTACGGAAAACGTGGCTGGCACAAGCAGGTGTCGATGGAGAAGGTAAAGTAGGCAGACGCAGACACTACAGGAGACATGTGGCAAGGCAGCAGCAGCTGCTGCAGAAAGCACGTGGAACGCAGACGAAACGGCTTCAGGAAACACATGGCTAAGCAGTTCGTTCACATTTGTTCGTCCACATGTGGACGAACAAATAAACATTGGATATGCAAGATTACCCAATACGTAAACATATTCACATTCAGCATTTTAATGTAAAAGATTCTATACTCGTCCATGTATAAATGAAGACAAGTTTAGACTGTTATGGTATTGAAGATAGTGAGGAGTGAAGATGTGACCTCCGCCAACTTAGCAACACCGTGGATATTTGGCAGTACCAACGTAATCAAAGAGAGCGACAGAAAGAGAGACAGAGAAACAGACAGAAAAGATACAAAGACAGAAACAGAGAGACAGAGAATGGATGTGTTCACATACGTTGAGATAACGAACATATTCTCATTTATTGTTATTTCCTCATAAATTTGATTTGTATTTATTTCTAATGGAACGATACCAGGTCTGGGAATGGTTAAGGCAGGTGACAGCTATGCATCTCACACACAAACATTATCACCAACGTAAATATAGGTTTACATAAATGAATACTTTCCTGGCCTTTGACATTTCAAACTTACACATAGCTTGAGCCACACACACACACACACATACACACACTGCCATTCACAGCCACACCCTCGGCCACACCCTCAACAAACCTCTGAACAAACAAACAGAAAACAAAGATTCATGTGATTATCGCCACAAGAGACAACAAATAAAAAATGGTCTGGTAAGTTTAAAAGATTTATTATTTCATTCATTTATGCTCGAACGAAATGTTTTACGAGCTCGTTATATCCCGACCAAATCGCTCGGTAAATATCTTCGTTAATCTGACAGCTTAATGTTCACATGTAATTGTTTTGGTTTTAATTAATGCGTCAGACAAGGTTCTTATATATGTGATAGTGATGAGGGTAGTGATGATGGTGATGATCATGGGGGGTGATGATGGTGATGGTGGTGATGATAATTGAGAATTGTGATGATAGTAAGGATGGTGATGATGATAAGGTTGATGATGATGGTGATGATAATAGTGTAAGTGATTGTGGAGCTAATGGAGGTTATGGAAATAGTAGAAGACAATTGTTGGGTCAATGAAGGAAGATTGTAGGGGGGGGGGGGCGTAAATGGAAGAAGATTGTGGGAGTTTTTATATTAAAAAAAATTCTACCATGGCCACATATTTACAATGCTAACCAGCATATTATATATTTCTTCTGTCCTCCATGGACAGGGTTAGAGATCTTTTGTGAATGGAAGAGGATTGTCAGAGAGATAGAGGAAGATTGTTTGGGGGATGGTATTTGTGGTGACAGAATAGGTAGAGATATGAGTATAAAGATGGAATGGATAAACTTCACTCCAGCTGTTGTGTCTTGCACTCCAATGTCTGTGTCCTTCACTCTGGCCTCATTGTCTAGTACTCTGTGGCTTCCACTAAGACGGCCGTGGTCACGCTGGCTTTCGAGTTCACTCTGACGTCTGTGTAATGTACTCTGGCTTCTCTGTGTCCTGCAGTACAACCTCCCTGCTTTCCACTGCAGCCTCTGTGTTCTCTCTTCGTTCCGTGTCCACTGCGACCGCCCTGTCCTTCAATCCTCTCATTCTGGCTCATCTGTGAAAACTTCTTGAAATTCGTGCACGAGTTTCAAGTAGATTTCTCAGTCGTTTCTTGGTAGCTTTGTTCCGCTCTTCTTTATTGTTAGACTCTAATATATTGGCTCCAAACTCTTCTACTCCTTTTCCTACTTTTCCATTGTGTTTGCTTTTTTTTCAAGCTCATATATCCAAGATTTTCTCCATTTTTTCATCTTAATATATCCAAGAGCTTTGACATTTTTGTCTATGCTCATATGTTCAAGAGCTTTACAATATTGGCCATACTCATTTATTGAAGATCTGTGCTAATTTTTTTTCCAAACTCATATATTCAAGAACTTTACATCCCAACACTGCTTGTTCAACACTGAATCTTTATGTGGCTCATCTCTTTGTCTTTCTGGTTTGAGATGAACTCGTTTACGGCTTCCTCGTATTTCTGGGTGAGTTGTTCGTATTCATGCACCATGTTTCCCCTCGAGTTCAGCCTTCCCATTGTTCTCGTTCCTAGTAATCTCAGATTTTCCACTTTCCCCTCTGCTGTATACTATTTGTTTCCTTGTCTTCATCTCTACATCTCTCTTATGCTCACAACGGTACTGTGTATTCGAACACCATAACACATTGATTACTGTATTTTAATTGGACTCTATGTTGCATCTCTTCAATACTGCTTGAGTTAACATTTGGTCTAGCTTCGCAGTTTTATCTCCCCCGATTAATTTCCGGTGCTTCCTTCGCATGTTGTACAAAGAAGTTCCACTTCATGGTTCCCTGCAATTTTGCATTCTGTATCACTTCGACTATGTGGGTTCCTTACTTTCCAATCTGTTTCTTTTGTTATTCAAATCTCCTATTATTAGACGTTGTGTTCCAGAACTGTTTTCTCTTGTTGCTGCCCTCTCAATGTTTAGGCAGGCTTTGTTACTGCCATCGTGTTTCTTATGAGGGGAAAGGGTTCCTTTTGTTCCCTGGGGTGTTGTAGATTACCTCCAACACTACTTTTTGCCCTCCTGTTATTACTGCTCATATGACGTAATTACTAAAACATGTTTTTGTATGCTCTAATTCTTGTTTGTGTGGAGAGAGAGAGAGAGAGAGAGAGAGAGAGAGAGAGAGAGAGAGAGAGAGAGAGAGAGAGAGAGAGAGTTTGTGTGTGTGTATGGTGTAAGTTCCAACAACATACACACCTAGGACGACGACCCACTCACAGCCTTAATACACCAAATAATAAGAAAAACAAAAGTGCACTGGACAACAATTCAACCTCTGAATAAATACCGCTGGTGTAAACTTCAGCCACCGATTGGATAACATAGGTGTCAACTTCAACTGCCCAGTGAATAACGTTGATGAAAACAATGTCAGAAAAAGTTCTGGCCTTGTTTTATTTTGGCTGAAACTTAAACCATTTTATATAAAAAATAAAGCTTACTAGATTTTCTTTTGCAATGCATTTTTTAAGTCTTACGTATCTTTATTTTGCTAAATATTACCAACATTTTAAAGTATAGTTGAGTTTCCTATTATACTAGAAAATTGGTGAACATATTATAAGAACCTGAGGTATAAAAATGTGGATTCCTTAATAACAAGTAAATTTTGAACTTGATACAGCAAATTATTTATTCTGGTTTTTTGTTTTTTCTTTAAAGCTCTCTGGCACTTTATTATACTTTTCTCTTCTTTCAATGCTTCTATTGGGCTCTTTTTTTTTACTTCTACTCCATTTATCTTTATTACTTTTTTCTTTGCCTTTTCTTTTTCTATCTTGATACCTTCTCTTCCATGCCTCCTTCCCTTCCTTTCCTCATTTACTTATTCCTTTTGTCTCTCCCAGTCTCTATTCCATTTTCTGTTGATCTCTCTAGCTCTCACTCCCTTTCACTTATATTTCCCCCTCTCACACTCGACCCCTCTTTAATCCTTTTAATTTTACAACAAACCTAGTTCAAACCCTTTTCTTCTCTTTCCCCTCTTTACCTCTGACCTAATTCCCGTTTCCCCTATTTCCATCTTCTAATTCCCCTACTCTATGTTCCTTTCCTTCAAATACTCCTCTTACCAGCTCTTTCCCTCCAAATTACCCTCTTCCCTCACTCAAAATTATCCTCTACCCCTCCCTACTTGCAGATTTACCCTCCCCCTGTTCCCTCTTTCTCTCTTTCCAGATTCACCCCTTTCCTGTTTTTTCCTTCAAAATTCCCCTCCCCCCTCTTCTGTTCCCCCCCTTCAAAATATTACCCCCTCTCCTGTTCCTTCCTTCAAAATTCCCCTTCGCTCCAGTCCCCAGTTCAACAGAACGCCAGGAAATCATGGTGTTTTGAGGCGTGAGAGGAGAGCCATGTGGAGCCTCGCTCGGAGTGGATTAAGAGAATTGGTTACATGTGACGCCAGGGTTTGGTAAGGCCTCTCCCCTGGTAAAGTTCCCTACCAACGCAAACGCCCTACATTTTTCCAGGCAACGCTCGTACTGCTGGCAGAGGTTTTTTTTTGCATTGGTTTATGTGAAGCAGCTAATAGGTTCTGCATGGTTTATATTTAGTAAGTAAACGGTTTTGCATTTTTTTTCCAGTGATCGCAGGCAGTAAACTCTGCCTGCTATATGTGATGCAAAACAAAGGTTCCACATCATGCTGTGATTACCAAGGGTAGTTATTTAGGTACACAAGTCACCTGGGGGTGAACAGGATAGTGGAGGGCATTCACGATGGTGTTTGACTTATCACTCGACAATGGCTCCCTCGAATGTCGCCTCTTCTCTTCCCTGAGGCTTAGAGTCCTCACATATCCACCCAGTAGGTGGTACCCTCCATACGTGTATATGGAGGGTATATATGTATATATATATATTCTATGCATTTATAAAATAGAAATAAGATTACCCTGTCGAAAGGACAATAATTTTGCCCTGAATTCTTTCTGGGCGGATTGGACAGTATGAATGATGTAAACTGGTAGTTCAATCTTGGTATTATAGACTTACCAGAGTTTAAGCGGATCATTTTTAATTCAATGGCAGAGCTTTGTATAAAGTACTTCGGCTAAGTCTAATCTCCTATTCCTGAATGTGGTAATTGCTTCAGTGTTAATGATTAGGATATCTTGCGCTATCTTACGCTGCAAAATGTTGTATAGAAACGAGTTTCATTTGGAGGGTTCTAAGGTATAAGCCTCCGACAGAGCCACCAGTTGTTATTGTATCTCACCCACCAGCCTCTGGTGATCAGCGCCTGGCGGGTCCTAAATGATGACTGACATTGATTAACAGTGGGAAGCCTTGTGGTCGGGTTCTTCAGTGGTGGTGGTAGTAGGTGTTCCAGGTGTTGCTCTAATGGTGGTTGGTGTTGATATTAGGTTTTGGTGGCAGGGGTCCCCTAATGGTGGCTGGTATTGATGGTAGGTGTTGTGGAAGAAGCCCTCTAATGGTAGGTGGTGTTATGGTAGAGGTCCACAAGTGGTGTTATGGGAAGGATTCTCTCTCTCTCTCTCTCTCGATAATAAAACACACGAGCGTGCCAGGATCATGGACTTTAATGCCCAAGGCCTTGGCAACTCTACTAAACACTCCGGGCCTCTGACAATTGTAATTTGAATAAATCTCGTTCAAGAGGGACTTGGCTGAGTTGAAATTAACTGCATGGGAAATTTCCAAGCGGAAAGGGAGTAAATGGAACTTTTACGCGGAAATCAATTCGGTTTCAAGTTTCCGTTGGAGTTCACTAGGTGTGTTTTGTTGCATTAGAGAAAGAGAGAGAGGGAGAGAGAGAGAGAGAGAGAGAGAGAGAGAGAGAGAGAGAGAGAGAGAGAGAGAGAGAGAGAGAGAGAGAGAGAGAGAGAGAGAGAGAGAGATAGAGAGAGAGAGAGAGAGAGAGAGAGAGAGAGAGAGAGAGAGAGAGAGAGAGAGAGAGAGAGAGAGAGAGAGAGAGAGAGAGAGAGAGAGAGAGAGAGAGAGAGAGAGAGAGACCTCAAAATAATTATGAGAATAATTAATCTTTTTGTTCTTTAGACAGATGCTAAATGAGAATAAATCGATTTGTGAGATAATAAAGTTTAATATCCAGCTGAGAATACAGCTCGATATTCAGCTTGACACAAGAGCCCACTCTTAATACAGCATGATCAAGCTTAACATCAGAGTCCACACGTAATTCAGCATGAACATGATTATCCCAATTAAGTGTTCATAATAGCGTGAGCAAGCTTAAAAAAAGAGACCAAATTTAATAGTGTGTGAGGAAGCTTAACCCAAGAGTTCACACTTACTATTATGTGTGCAAGCTTAAACCCTAGAATCCTCACATCATGCAGCGTGAGCAAGCTTAACCCAAAAGCTTACGCTTAATCCCTACCTCCCATGACCTATAGTGAATTAATGTTCATCTATGTATTTCTCTGGAACAATCAACAATGTACATGGTAATGAGTATAATTGTTTTAATTAAGATTAATTATCTCATTATATTACTTCAAAAGAGAGAGGTCATTTGTATACAATGTTCTGGTTATTTTGTAATTATGCCTTTCACTTTGAAAACATGGCTTTCATTTTTAACAGTGATGGATTACAATGTAAGAACATTGTGTTCGCATTTGGCAGTGATATTTGCACTGTAGAAACACGAGGTTATATTTCGTTTTCCTCACTGTTAATATCTGTGCTCGATATTGTCCACTAATGATCTCGTTTCTCTTTATTTTTGTCCATCATATTTCAAGTTTTTCTCCTTTTCCACCAGTTAGGCCAAGCGATTTTCATTAGAAACTGACCTGTATGTGAGGCAAGCACCCTAACTAACCCGTCTCGTTATTTATAAATGAGATATAATGATCCAGTATTATGTTCAAGGGGTAGTGTTATTTGACGGAATATCTGTGCATGTATTCCTGAATGAATGTGTAGCCAACCTTGATATTTTGGGTAAACATTCACTCTTACATTGTATCAGTCTCGTACGGTTTTTTTCTTCATTCTAGTATTATCGTTACCTCGTTTAGACCTGTTGTCGTTACCCTGTTTAATGTTGTCATCGGGTTGATCCCGATGATCCCGATAGGGGCCTCGTAGCCTGGTGGATAGCGCGCAGGACTCGTAATTCTGTGGCGCGGGTTCGATTCCCGCACGAGGCAGAAACAAATGGGCAAAGTTTCTTTCACCCTGAATGCCCCTGTTACCTAGCAGTAAATAGGTACCTGGGAGTTAGTCAGCTGTCACGGGCTGCTTCCTGGGGGTGGAGGCCTGGTCGAGGACCGGGCCGCGGGGACACTAAAGCCCCGAAATCATCTCAAGATAACCTCAAGATAGATCCCAGCTGGCAAACTGCTTGGTGTATCCCAGTCGGTAAACTTTAACGTTAACGTTGCTTTAACGTTTTAACGTTGCTTTAACGTTACTCAAATAGAGTAACGTTAAAGAAGTGTTATAGGCGTCGATTCAAGAGATTTTGTTGATACATGCCAGACTAGCTGACCTATTTCCCGACAGCCAGGTACAACTTTCAGTTCTGCACCTCGTTCAGTGTATCCTCCCATTTCCTCTTCCTCTTTCTTTCCCTCTAAAAGCCTTCCCATCCCATCACTCCTTCCCAACCACCTTTTCCTCTCCTCCTCTGCAAAGAGTTGTAGAGGAGGAGGAGGAGGAGAGGCACGTAAGTCTCACACAATTGCCTCTCCTTTCACTCGGCCTTTTATCTAAGACGTGTTTCTTGCAAGATGAGGATCATGATGGCTGTAAGAATCTCCGTTAATGAGGGTTAACGCCCATGTTTTTATTTTATAGTTAAGAACTGCCTCATAAAAAAGTTTTACAATACATTTTAGGAGAATTTTGAGACGTTCTTGAGTATCGAGCATGAATGGATATTGTGTTCCCTTCAGTTATGATAATTTTTACCTTGAATTGTGTGTATGTGATGTGTGTGTGTGTGTGTGTGTGTGTGTGTGTGTGTGTGTGTGTGTGTGTGTGTGTGTGTGTGTGTGTGTGTGTGTGTGTGTGTGTGTGTGTGCAAAACCTGTTTCACCTATAATTATGAGCTTAAGATTTTAAATAACTCTGACGATGAGTGAAGCCACAATTCCAAGCAAGTGGTCAGTGACCAACATACACCATGCGGTAGATGGCAGCACCTCGGGTTCGATTCCCGCACGCGGGTTCGATTCCCGCACGAGGCAGAAGCAAATGGGCAAAGTTTCTTTCACCCTAAATGCCCCTGTTACCTAGCAGTAAATAGGTACCTGGGAGTTAGTCAGCTGTCACGGGCTGGTTCCTGGGGGTGGAGGCCTGGTCGAGGACCGGGCCGCGGGGACACTAAAAAAGCCCCGAAATCATCTCAAGATAACCTCAAGATAACCTGTCGAGTGGCTAATTTAACGGAGGGACTAACTGACACACCTTAACAAGTTTTCGCTCTGCTTGTCGCCTGAATTTCAAGGTAAGTTCTGCTTCTGGGTATTTATTAAATAATTCGTTCAACTCTCAGAACGTAGAGCACAAGCGACGCTGATTTGCACCTGATTTGTATCGTGATCTACGGTGAATTGGAAAGTTGCAAATGACGCCTATGCAAGTTGCAATTAGCGGACGAAATTTAGAAGTTAGCATTTAGACGAGGCTCTTTGAACTTGGAGAGGATGAGTTTTATAAGAAATAAGAAGTGTGTCTTGGTGTTAAAACACACTCAGAGATGTCACAGAGGTAGAAAAGTGTATCTAGATGCCAGAGATGACTTGTTAATAGGAAGAACAAGGTAGGAGCAAGGTTGAGCCTCCTTTACCGACGACGCTGTATTTAGGGACAATAATTGTCAACACTGCCGAAGGTGGGAACCGCTTTTGCCACCTTTTCTAATTCGAATTTTTGGGTGTTATATTTCTGTCCGCGAGAGGACCCTTTGAAAACGTCAGACAGTCAGTTGACTGTTAAGCCAGTGTCGAATTGTTTGTTTGAGCGCGTGTGTGTACTCACCTAGTTGTGTTTGCGGGGGTTGAGCTCTGGCTCTTTGGTCCCGCCTCTTAACTGTCAATCAACTAATGTACAGGTTCCTGAGCCTACTGGGCTCTATCATATCTACACTTGAAATTGTGTATGGAGTCAGCCTCCACCACATCATTGCCTAATGTATTCCATTTGTCTGCTACTCTGACACTCAAACAAAAAATTTTCTAACGTCTCTATGGCTCATTTGGGCACTCAATTTCCACCTGTGTGTGTGGAGAGAGAGAGAGAGAGAGAGAGAGAGAGAGAGAGAGAGAGAGAGAGAGAGAGAGAGAGAGAGAGAGAGAGAGAGAGAGAGAGAGAGAGAGAGAGAGAGAGAGGGTGGGGGTAATGGTGCAGTATTGCTAGCGAGATGCCAAAAGAAACACTCCAAGGGGGCAGTATGATAGTGACAAAGAAGTCTGGTATTACCAATATATCCGTGTTGGCTCCGGCCGCTAGCATTAAACAGACAATACCATCTTTCCGCTCGCAGTTTCCACCGCACCCTTCCTGCGAATGTTCGCAATTCACCTCTGTCCGCAGCAGCCTGAAAGCCGGCGCCACACCGCTGTCCGCAGCAGCCTGAAAGCCGGCGCCACACCGCTGTCCGCAGCAGCCTGAAAGCCGGCGCCACACCGCTGTCCGCAGCAGCCTGAAAGCCGGCGCCACACCGCTGTCCGCAGCAGCCTGAAAGCCGGCGCCACACCGCTGTCCGCAGCAGCCTGAAAGCCGGCGCTACACCGCTGTCCGAACCTATATACCGTCCACGCCCGTCCTCTACTGTCCAGTCCTTCAGTGAACTGATCGTCATATTGGCTACATGACACAAAATATATACGATATTAGAAATTATATTGTGCATTCACTTGATACAATAAACTTGAACTAAGCACATATTCACCCTTAGAATTGAATTTGACACCCGAACAATAGATTTTTACACCGCTACTATAGAACTGAAGACCCCTACAACAGCTGGTGTTTGCGGGTCTCGAATAGGAGGCAGCTGGGACTCACTGCTGGGATCCTAGCTTAGAGCAGCTTGATGATTCTGTTAACTTTTTCCTCCCATTCTGACTCCAGCACATAATGACTCCCACATCCAACCACCGCGGTAGAGAAAAACCTTCTCTTATTCTTTCTGCTTCTTAACTGCCAGTGCAACCGTGGGTGGAGATTAGAGAGAGAGAGAGAGAGAGAGAGAGAGAGAGAGAGAGAGAGAGAGAGAGAGAGAGAGAGAGAGAGAGAGAGAGAGAGAGAGAGAGAGAGAGAGAGAGAGAGAGAAAGAGAGAGAGAGAGAGAGCAGTATTACTTCTAGCTTCCTCCTACAGATCTGTTACTCTCCCCACACCTCTTAATCAAAACCACACAGTGTAACTCACCTCTCCTCTCCGCTATCCTCACGTCTTCCCAACTCGGCCCTCACCTCACTTTATTTACAGCCTCCTCGGTCGCTCCCAGTCAGTTCCTGTAACTCCCTGTCGCTCCCAGTCATTCCCCAGACTCCCAGTCAGTTCCTTGTCTCATCCCTCCAGCTGCAGGAAAGATACGTTCTCGACTGGTCGCCGTTCTGTGGACAAACCTTCTTGTTTTGTCGTCTAAACGGGGTTGGCCACTTCTATATTATGTGGTTAACTTCATTTACTTTTTCTCTTTCTTTTAGTCTTGTATATGATTTTGTTTTGTTCACCGGAAGAATGCTCACATTTGCTGGCAAAGAAATAGAAAGACAGCAAGATATAGATACAGACAGACAGAAATAACAGCTAGATAGAAAGATGAAAATACAAACAGCTAAACAGAGACAGACAGAAAAGAGCTAGACGAGCAGAGTAGCTGAAAGATATAGGCAAAAAGATAAGCAGATTTGCAGAAGACAGACAGACAGACAGACAGACAGACAGACAGACAACACACACACACACAGCTAGAAAGACAGTAAGATACAAAACTTGGAAAATATCCACAGGTCTTTCTAAGCATTTAAATAAACAATTATTTTTCCACCTCTTTTCGTTTAAGTAACAATCAAGTCTTAATTTATAACGAATGACCAAACAGACTCCAATACGTTAAGGAAGACACTCTGTGTTGAGAAAGAAATTTATGTAGCTAATCTCTCAAATTTGCTGGCAAAGAAATAGAAAGACAGCAAGATATAGATACAGACAGACAGAAATAACAGCTAGATAGAAAGATGAAAATACAAACAGCTAAACAGAGACAGACAGAAAAGAGCTAGACGAGCAGAGTAGCTGAAAGATATAGGCAAAAAGATAAGCAGATTTGCAGAAGACAGACAGACAGACAAACAGACAGACAGACAGACAACACACACACACACAGCTAGAAAGACAGTAAGATACAAAACTTGGAAAATATCCACAGGTCTTTCTAAGCATTTAAATAAACAATTATTTTTCCACCTCTTTTCGTTTAAGTAACAATCAAGTCTTAATTTATAACGAATGACCAAACAGACTCCAATACGTTAAGGAAGACACTCTGTGTTGAGAAAGAAATTTATGTAGCTAATCTCTCAAACACATTGCATGAGATAATGTATTTACCTTATGTCTCATAAGGTTGACATGAGGCATAAACCCAAAGCCATGCTGAAAGTTGACTTTTGACATGCTAACCGAACCGGTTGCTGATTTCCTGAAATGAGTTGAGAGTAGTTGACTCTTGATTAGGTATGCTCCATGTCAGAATGTTCTAAGTCAGTCAGTCAATGCAGCACTTGGAAGGGTTTCCAGCATAAGGAGTTGGGGTATGAGGATGAGGTGAAGGGATGGTGCCTAACCAAGAGGACCATCGGGGATCGAACACCGACCCTGTATGATTCCTAGCCAGGTGGATGGGCAATTGGGTGCCAAACAAAGTGAATGATATAAGAGCTGCTGGATAACATTATAGAGCTAAGTATAAGACTTGTTCACTCAAGTTGGTTGTTGTCGTTGTTATAGATTCGCTACCTGGAACAAAAAGCTCCAAGTAGCACGGGCTATGGTGAGCCCGTAGTCAAGTTGGTTCCATTTACCTTTGCATTAACAAAAGAAAAATAATAACAACAATAATAAATAAAAATTTTTGTAATGAAGTTGAGCATAATCAACTTTTCAACCCGATTCCTCCCTCTCAATTCCCCCTCCACCGGCTCTATAGTACCAGAACCTCCCGTGTCGAGACCCCCTCCCTTCTCCCACCCCTCCCCCTCCTCCCCCCCCCACGTTGCAACAAACCCTGGGGGAAATCTTAGTCTACTGTTTTCTTGCCCCCCTCCTACTGCCTCTAGGCCTACACCCTAGAGGCCTAGGTAGGCCACTAGGCCTAGGCCTACACCCCCACCATCACATAAACATCTCCATATACACATACTTCTTCACTCTAATGTTTAATACCCAGCAACAAAATGTTTTAATATTCATTGAGAACCTGAAGCAGGAAAGTACTTGAAGTGGTCGATAATAATGTTATCTTAGATATAATTACTGGGAATAAACATTCCTCTCAGCTAATAAGTCTCTTTTTTACGTTATCGTGTCCAACGTTACCAACACAACCTGTTAGTAACAGTAACGGCTCACTGATATTTGCGCTTTCTAGGCACTGGACTTGATTGGTTAGTTTCGTACGTTTCTGCATAGGCTAAGAGGAACGTTTGGACGAGTAACGTTGCGGAGTGGCCAATCAAGAGAACGAGGTGGTTCAGGACCTACGGTACTGACATCTGGACGAGACTTGGGAAAAACATTCTCCAGTAACGAGCGTTGATCAAAGTTTTCAGTGTTGATTTCTTGTTCTGTCAACGTAATTTGCTGAGTTAAGTCTTGGTGAGATTACGTTTGGTGTTTTAGTTACTTGTATTTAAGGAGTATTTACAATGGAACGCTGAAAGTGAGTGAAGCATGTTTCAGTGGAGGCTGAATGTGAATGAAGCACGTTTCGAATCATTGTTTTGAACATAAGCAAGTGGATTATTTGTCAAGTACTGACTTTTGTATATTTTAGACAAACAATATTTGACTTGGTCGACTACCCGACGACCCTTCGTTTTGTTGATGTGTTTGTTAAGGCTGAGCTGTGGTTCGCCAGGCTTCAAGTGGGTTCAAGAGCAGATTCATTCCAAACTCATAAAAAAAACTCCTGAACCTCCATAGCTCTACAAGTTAGATGGTTAAGCCATTGACTGAATGTTGTGACAATTGTGTTGTAAGCGTGACGGAAACGTCTATAGTGCAGCTGCCGGATAAGACAGCTGCAGCGTGTGATCGGTTACAGTGAGTTATCGAGACTGAGCATTGTTAACGTTGAGGAAACGTCGCCACTGACGTCCGTGACTAAACGTTGACGCGGGAGAGTTTAGCGTTTTACAGGAAACACCAATCGAACACAGGTGTTTACTGCCGTGGCAAAATTACGTTCTTGCAAGTCCGATTGTTCGTCCAGTGTTTCTGATCTTGTGTTGAGTGTTTAAGACATCTTGCAAGATTCGTGAACGTTTGACACGACAACTTAGTTCCGTAATATTTCGTGTTTGAAAATCTCTTTTAAGCTCGTGAATGCTAGCAAGCATGTCGCAGCTAATGAAGAGTCACGTCACCCAGACTGACCTAACCAGACAACGTACACCAGCGCCATCTACCATCGGGATAAGGTAAACACCACCTCGAACCTCACGTCTCACTTTCACTAACGTTGCTTATACATCTGATTTAAAATGTAATAATCAGCGTTTGTGTTCTATTTATAATGTATGATGATTCGAATGTATAAAGACCTTTCACAAAATCCAATAAATAATATTTTTTCTTACCATTGCAGGTAAGAATACGAGTCGGAAGGACAGAAATCTACTTCATAAGGTACGTTCTTGTCGCCTATGTTTCCAGAGGATTTTCTTTTCAATTTGTTTAAGACATTTAAAGTTGGTGTCTCGCTAAAGTTATTTGGGAGAAATATCAAAGTCCCCTCTTGTGGGAGGAGGGGGTGGGGCGGTGACATCACGTACCATGGTTATAGAGGCGGTGACATCACGTACCATGGTTATAGAGGCGTTGACGTCACGTACCATAGTCACAGAAGCGTTGACGTCACGTACCACAGACACAGAAGCGTTGACATCACGTACCATAGTCACAAAAGCGTTGACGTCACGTACCATGGGCATAGAGGCGTTGACATCACGTACCATGAGAATAGAGGCGTTGACATCACGTACCATAGTCGCAAAAGCGTTGACGTCACGTACCATGGGCATAGAGGCGTTGACATCACGTACCATGAGAATAGAGGCGTTGACATCACGTACCATGGGAATAGAGGCGTTGACGTCACGTACCATGAGCATAGAGGCGTTGACATCACGTACCATGGGCATAGAGGCGTTGACGTCACGTACCATGGGCATAGAGGCGTTGACGTCACGTACCATGGGCATAGAGGCGTTGACATCACGTACCATGGTTATAGAAGCGTTGACGTCACGTACCATGGGAATAGAGGCGTTGACGTCACGTACCATGGACTTAAGATTCTTGGAACCTAAAAGTTCGACAAATTCGCTGAATTTAATTCATTTACAAAGTTCTAGACCAAAAAAAAACTTAAAATGAAATATATGAAGTGTTTCCTCTTCACGTCACCCAAATTTCAAATGGTAAATTTACTCGTAGCGAGCTCTTCGTATTTATCAGCCCCCCTGCTATCAACCACCTGATATCCTTCGTTATCAACAACCTGATATTCTTCGTTATCAGCCACCTGATATCCTTCGTTATCAGCCACCTGATATCCTTCGTTATCAGCCACCTGATATCCTTCGTTATCAACCACCTGATATCCTTTATTATCCACCACCTGCTCTCCTTAATTATCCGCTTCCTGCCAGCTTTAATTACCTCAATTATCTTCAATTATCCTTCTACCTTTCTCCTTAATTATACGGTTCGCCTGCTCTCCTAAATTTTCCGCACCTGCTTTATCAAATATTATCTTTCCTCGCCTTTCATCAGCTCACCATCGAGTCGATATAACAAATGACACATTTCTTCAATATACAAAGAAAAAAGTAATGTGGGATAATTTATATATATATATATATATATATCTGAAAACTCACACCCCAGAAGTGACTCGAACCCATACTCCCAGAAGCAACGCAACTGGTATGTACAAGACGCCTTAAACTGATTAAGGCGTCTTGTACATACCAGTTGCGTTGCTTCTGGGAGTATGGGTTCGAGTCACTTCTGGGGTGTGAGTTTTCAGTTGCATATTGTCCTGGGGACCATTCAGGCTTGTTCGCATATATATATATATATATATATATATATATATATATATATATATATATATATATATATATATATATATATATATATATATATAATAATATATATATATTTTTTTTTGCGCGCGAATATTTAATAAATGCTAAGCAAAAGAAGGTTTTAAACTATTTTAGTGTTTCATAAAATTTCATAAAATATTTAATTCGATCGCTAACATTTGTTGTTGAAATTAAAATAATATCTTCTATTGATCTTTTAAAATACTCTTTTTTAAAGGTTTTTAAATGTTATGTGATCTTTTAAAGGTCTTTTATACGACCTTTTAAGTCTTTTTAATTATATTTTTTATAGATTTTTAAAACTATCGCAACATCTAAATTCCGGGTTTCAACCCAACCTTGGAAGATGCCGGGAAAGAAGGAAAATAGATAGGATAACATAGACGATAGTGGATTGAGGAAGAAGCGAGAAGTAGGCAGAAAAGACGAAAGAAATTAATAAATAGAATATAGGAAATAGACGAGTGTGGAGATTATAAGGCAGAGAAGAGCGGTGAGATGACGTGAATACATAGGATAGAAGATAGAATACGAGATGATAGAAGATGGGCGAGTGTAAAGAGGATTATATAAACGAAGGGACTAGGGAGAAAAAATACAGCAGAAAAGGGGATAGAGGTGAAGCTGTGGAGGTGCAAGCTAGCTTAGTCGTCTATGACGTTAAAAGTGTGATGGGAATGGTAATCTTAGCTTACCTGGCCCCATCTCACACAGCCCTAAGAGCCCTCCCATTTCAAGTAGTCCCCCAATCTCTAGTAGACCCCAATCTCTTGTAGCCCTCCAATCTGTAGTAGACCCCCAATCTCTAGTAGCCCCCATTCTCTAGTAGCCTCCAATCTCAGACCGCAATCTCCAGTAGCTCCAATCTCTAGTAGCCCCCAATATCAGCCCCCCAATCTCTAGTAGCTCCCCAATCTCTAGTAGCCCCCAATCTCAGCCCCCAGTCTCTAGTACACCCCAATCTCTAGTAGCTCCCAATCTCAGACCCCATTCTCTAGTAGCTCCCAATCTCAGACCCCATTCTCTAGTAGCCCCCAATCTCTAGTAGCTCCCAATTTCAAGCCCCCAATCTCTAGTAGTCCCCAATCCTTAGTTGACCCCCTAATTCCTAGTTGACCCTCCAATCCCTAGTTGACATTTGTACAGCTGTTTCTATCCTGCTCGGGAATTGAACCCAGGTCCCTAAGTTGTGAGCCCAGGACGTAGAGTACTGCACTATGTATTGGTAACACAGCTGAGCAAGGATTCATCAAGCATTTACGAAGCCGCTTACGGAGCCCGTGCTACTTTTTTCCTTGCGGCTTTGTTTATATTAAACAATTTTCGAGTTTCTAAACTTCATCAGCCGAGGTTATTTTTGTTGGAAAGAGCCTCGTAGCGCTTCGGAGCTCATAAACTGAGTAATAAGTGCAAACAAAGTCGCCATGATTTAGGGAAGATGTACAGGTTTCGTAAGGGGGTTGAGTAAATACTTGATGATTACTGGCCCTGGGCATCCTGGTTAACGTAGAATTAACTCGTAAGTTAAATATATATTGGTGTTTAGGTTCTGAGGGAGTTCTGCTCACACAGACCATACTTTATGGTTTACTCAGGAGGGATTGTATGCTATCAGTGGTTGTATTTTTAGTCACACTATCAGTGGTTGTATTTTTAGTCACACTATCAGTGGTTGTATTTTTAGTCACACTATCAGTGGTTGTATTTTTAGTCACACTATCAGTGGTTGTATTTTTAGTCACACTATCAGTGGTTGTATTTTTACAGTCACACTATTAGTGGCTGTATTTTTAAAGTCACACTATCAGTGGTTGTATTTTTACAGTCACACTATTAGTGGCTGTATTTTTACAGTCACACTATTAGTGGCTGTATTTTTACAGTCACACTATTAGTGGCTGTATTTTTACAGTCACACTATTAGTGGTTGTATTTTTAGTCACACTATCAGTAGTGGCATTTTTAGTCATACTATCAGTGGTTGTATTTCTACAGTCACACTGTCAGTTTGACTAAAAATGCAACTACAATCAGTGGTTGTATTTTTACAGTCACACTATCAGTGGTTGTATTTTTACAGTCACACTATCAGTGGTTGTATTTTTACAGTCACACTATCAGTGGTTGTATTTTTACAGTCACACTATCAGTGGTTGTATTTTTACAGTCACACTATCAGTGGTTGTATTTTTAGTCACGCTATCAGTGGTTATATTTTTACAGTCACACTATCAGTGGTTGTATTTTTAGTCACACTATCAGTAGCTACATTTTTACAGTCACACTGTCAATGGCTATTTTTCTTCATTCACTCACACTGTCAATTACATTTATTTAGTCACACTTACATAATCACCTTCCAAATCGATTTCAATAGATAAAAAAGGATTAAAACTATTAAATTTACAATTCAACGTTCATGTTAAATATATTACATGTTTACGTGTAATATTTGAACTCAGTTCAGCAATATACTTCCTATTAGTATAATGTGATTGCCTCTTATGAAATAAATGAGGCATTTCCTGCAGTAAACACCCTAATTACACGGTAGTTGACACTAGTATTCATGTGTTTTATAACGTAGTACTTTGTAATCTGCTAATCAATACGTACTATTTCAACGCATAAAATAGAGGGTTGGTAATAAACAGGACGTAGAATCTATGTTTATTTAAATCTATTAAAATGAAAATATTGATCTTTCCAGACATGCAAGTTGCTTCAAAACTTGTAAGATACAAAGGTAAAACGTAATAGATTGAATGACTAATAATTATAATATCAAAGTGACAACGAAATTATTGACTGTGTAAGTTCTAACAGCGTAACTCTTTGGAAGTGTTTACACTCTCGGCTTGACCGGCGCCGAAAGTAAAATCTGAGAAGCAGGTCTTTGAGGCCAAACTGGATATCTTGGATTAGTCTTAGAAGATGAAACTGTCTCCAAGCCTTTAACTGATGGTACGAGTCCCACTCATTTGTTTTTTTGGGTCGTCAGATCATTGAACTCTCATATTCACTCTATACACGAAAAAGTAGTGTTTCAATATATTAAATGGTCTCATTAATAATTACAATGCGTGCAAAGGCACGCGCGTGCACACACACACACACACACACACACATATTTGCTTAGTGTTTGTTTCTCTTTGTTCAAAGAATGTGTAACAAATAGAGATAGATAAAAATGCGTTAAAAAGAGAGAATGGAGAGAGAGAAACGAATTGATGGATGGACTGAGAAGTGATTAGACAGAATAGAAATACCAGGACTTAAAGTATATATTCCTCTCATCATCATAAGTTTCTCCCCAGAAGTAAGCTACATCTCCATACCGTTTGCAACAGCCTTAAACAATATCCCAAAATATATGATAATATTTACATTACCAAGAGCACATTGGTCTGAAAAATATTTGTATTTTTCCCACGCGAACAAGATTTTGGTTTTCAAGAAACATTGCAAATTAATTATTTAAAAGTATAATTTTTATTCCATTATCATATAATGGGCTGAATAACCTCGCAAAGTTTGGCTGGGAGTTTCAACGAGGGTATTAGGGAGAAAGTTTGGCTTCAGACTGGTGCAAGACCGAGAAAATAGTGAGAAAATGGAGGAAAAGTGGGAGGTGAGGATGGTGTAGGAGTAGTGGTGGTGAAGGGTTAGTGAGGTGGTGGTGCTGGTGGTGGTAGGGCTGGTTGGTAGTGGTGAGATAATTGTGGAGGCAATGACGAGGTGACAGTGAGATTTTTGTGAGTGTGAGGTTCTTGTGATGGTGATATTGAAGTGGTGGTGGGGTGGTAGTGAAGAGATGCTGGTGGCGATGGTGAGGTGAAGATGGTGGTGGTGAGATGATGGTACTTGTTAATTTATTCATTACTAGGTGGATTACCCAAACTCTTATATATGTTTGTGTCTGTCTGTCTTCCGTTTTCTCTCTATCTCTCTCTCGCTTTCTCTCTTTCCCCATAGGAAAATCTTTATAAACATTGAACAAAAATAATACATTGCACTTTGCCTGTGAGGCAGCTGGAAGGAGATGTCTTGAGATGGGGGAAGAAACGGAATTCTCAGGGAAAAGCGCTAAGCTATTACGACTATATAGCACTTGGAAGGGGGTCAGGATAAGAATTTGGGATGGGACGGGGGAAGGAATAGTGCCCAAGCACTTGGACGGTCGGGGATTGAACGGTTACCTGCATGAAGCGAGACCGTCGCTCTACCGTCCAGCCCAAGTGGTTTGGCTTATGATGGGGGGAGGGGGGGGGGGGAGGGGGGACCGTGCATGGAGTTAAGAACATAAGAACATAAGAACAAAGGTAACTGCAGAAGGCCTATTGGCCCATACGAGGCAGCTCCTATTCTATAACCACCCAATCCCACTCATATACTTGTCCAACCCGTGAGTTGGGACCTCACTATATCTCGCCCACTCCCAGTCTTCCACCCCTTGCCAGTAGACCACCTCCCTACCAGGCACAGACTCCTGGCAGCTATCTCTCCTATTGCCAGTCCCCTTAACCCCACCATTTGCATTTTACAGCCTATTACAAAGTATGACAGTTAAAAAATAAGTGAAAAATTGGCTGAGATCTGTGCATAATGTTTGTAAATATAGTAAGAGAAAACATGAATTAATAATTCAGAGTCATGTTATTTTGACTGTAAAATTAGTCATTGGGGGGTATCTTTGGTACATTGTCAAGCGGCGCTCATTTGATTTATGCCAAACCCCGATTCGACCATGTTGGGCATGTACATAACAACAATTACTGTTAAAAACTGAGTGAGGCTAACTCCCAGGATCTGTAGCTTTGAAGAAACATTAATATTTACTGATGTATATAGGTATGAGGTGGCACACTCCTGTCCTTTGACTGTTATCTCGTATTGTAGAAATTAAAACCTTCCTTCCCAGTCCTGTCGTATTATTTAGTTCACACTGACAACGCCTGTCTCAAGGAAGGTAATTATCAGAAGAAAGTACTAAACCATTACTTCGGTATAATAATTAAAATTGATATAACTATTTTGTGCGCAAGTAAATGATGTAATATTGTCTCTCGGCCCTAAATATCTCTCCTCATTTTATCCATTATACAGTATACGTCTGTATTCATTCATACTTGAATTTCATACTGAGGTGCCTTGAAGAGCGACACGAAAAGTCTTTTATTGCTCCGCTGCATTTCATTCATTACCTCGTGTCTCTCTTCATTCATACCCTCATTCATTCTTCATTCTTCACGTCACAAGTCATTCTTCCTCCATTGCCAATGATATTTCTCATTGTAATACTCTTTTCAGTAGCCACGTTTACTCTCACTCAATACTTTGTCATTTCCTATCAGCTTTCACCTCCTCCATTCTCTTCTGTTTCTCA
Source organism: Procambarus clarkii (assembly GCF_040958095.1). NCBI lineage: Eukaryota > Metazoa > Arthropoda > Malacostraca > Decapoda > Cambaridae > Procambarus > Procambarus clarkii. Next base: position 14,825,960 of record NC_091213.1, read on the forward strand.
TTATTTTCCTCACATTTCTCACCGACATGCCAGACTACTTGTGTTTTCTTCGGCTGGGTAGAGACGAGGCCCCAAGATCCTGCGTCGAGTTGTGCCTTTCGTGGGAAGGAATTTGGGAAGATTGGTCTACAGGCCAAGCCTCTCCCACTCCTTTGTCTCTAGGGACGCGAAGGGTGTTTTCAACACAGTGCTGTTTCAAATGTGTTTTTTACCGACTGGTGTTTGCTTTTTGTTTACTAGGGATATAACAAAAATATGTGAACTTTTGGTACATCTGAGGCCAGATTCACGAAGCAGTTACGAAAGTATTTACGGACGTGTACATCTTTCCTCAATCTTTGACGACTTTGGTTATATTTATTAAACAGTTTACAAGAATGAAAACTTCCCAATCAACTGTTGTTATTGTTATAAACAGCCTCCTGGTGCTTCGGAGCTCATTAACTGTTTAATAATTGTAAACACAGCCGCCAAAAATTAAGAAAAGATATACAGGTTCGTAAGTGCTTGCGTAAGTGCTTTCGTGAATCTGTCCCCTGGATTATACATTTGGTACTTTGGACTTTAGTATGATAGTTGGCTATAGGTTGGACATTCGTAAATTATTTATGTACTATATAAATTAGTATATATTTTGTACTTTTAGAAAGGGAGTTTGATCAGTTCCCCGAACGTTGCATGTCGCAAAAGTTTTATTAAGTTAAAATTAAATTGAATAGTTGCCTTGAACTATATTGTAAACAGGCAAATACAGGCAAGCATAAAAGTCACACCTGCTTCCCTTCTGAGCCTCTGAACAGATGCTGCTTGCCCTGTTGCCTCATACAGGAGGTACGAATATGTCCCCTAAACCAACCTCCTTTATTGGTGGTAAAAACCTCAACCTCAGGCAATCACACTGTGGGAATAGTGACTGTAAAGCATTGTGACTACACTTGATCAACGTGAAAGCTGCGGCATTTCGAAGAAGGGGAATGGTGTCTGTTCCGTGCTTAAACATCTGTTTTTTTTATGGACGAGAAGTTTTAAGTACTCTCTGGAGACGAGAGGGCACCAGAGGATCAAATTGCTTTATAAAATGTTTGATTGACGGGACTGAAACAGGTCAGACAGCTGACATGACAGAAAGCAGAGAGGTAAGACTCGGGTTTTTGCAATCTATTTTTTTTTTCGCCTTCCACTTACTGCTTTTACTTCCACACACACTCTCTTTTTCTACAAGCTTTCTCTGTTCCTCTCCTTCACCAACTCCCTTATCCACCATCTTTCTCCATCCAATCCTATTCCCATTCGATTCATCTCCCACCCAAAATCCCTCTCTCCAGCCTTCCCTCTCACCACTTTCACAGCTTCTGTCAACTTTATATTCGAAACTTTGTTTTTCCTCTTTCTAAAACATCCATATGCACTCAAAACTTATCCCAATGTTCGTACATTTATTACACATTCCTCTTCCTATCCACTTCGCTTATTTGCGTTGCCTACATAGCCATTCACTACCCAGTCAATATTATTCTATTTATGTTCTCTCCCCTTCTCTATCTCCCGTCTTCACCATTCTCAGTCTTTGCTAAACGTTATCTCAAGTTTTAAAACCGAAGAAAGTCTGGAATTGAGTCTAACACGAGGTCTAACTCTTGAAACTTGTTGAACCTGGGATAACGGGTGGGAGGCAAGTCTCTCCCGTGCCGACACCCAGGGTCTCCTACACTTCCCATCTCTGTCTCCCAGGGTCTTCTGCACCTCCCATGCCGTCTCCTATGGCCAACTACGCCTCCCGGAATCACTTTTACCTTTCCATAGCTCCTAAATTACTTTAATGTCTTCCGAATCTCATATCTCCTGTCATTTTTAACACCTCTCATAATTATATTTTCTGCTGCAGTACCCCATCGTCAACTGGTGTCTCCTGCTCGCCCACCACTGTCTCTCATTGCTGCCAGTTGTATCCCCGTCTCTTGCTTGTCCACGTCGTCTTCCCTTGCTGCCCGGCCACATACTGTCCATCCTTTTGTCTTTCGTCCGTTGCTGCTATAAAAAAATCTTTCTCCAGACGCGTAAGTTGTACGGCCTTCGGCTCACTTTTACCGTTGAGCGACCCGAAGGTTAGACCCGTGATTGGGTGTGTTTGGATGAGTATAAACTGAAGCTCTCTCGCAAGCTTCAAATATGGGGTCTTCTGTAGTTTATTCTTAAGTTCCTCTTGCGGTACATGGGGTCCTAGCGCACCCCTCGCGCGGTCCTAGTGCGCACTTGATGGAGTGCTCACCCCAGCCCCACTCTTCTTAGATTGCTCCTAATTTACATAATGGGAGAAGCAAGGTGGTCTGCACTCTGACACGCCATGGTCAGAGTGTTTTCTGACACCTTCAAGCGTCTTCTGGTAATGCCACCAGGCACTGCACCAGACGGCATATCCTCCGCTTACACAGTTTTTGTTCCCGGTTAGATCAATGGCATTGCGATCAAGTTAAGATTCTGATTACTGAATCCCAATCATTTTTGCATTCGTGGTGAATATAGTTTTATTTCCCCTTACTAAGTTAGCGTCAAGCGCTCCAAGTTTTTAGCTTTTTCTTTTGTGTTTTCGACGTAAGTTCCCCTCCCTATCCCCTCTAAGTTATAGATCAGAGGACAAAAGTCCCCATAAAGTAGACACGAAGTGTACAAAGTTTGCTAATAAGAGAGGCAGCTTTGTATAGGCTATGAGCCGAGGGGTTGATTTTCTTTAATAGTATCTGATCTATTGGACACGGCTTGGGTTGCTACTAATGGTTATGTTCTTTACGGGTGAACACACGGGTGTTCTGTGTGTTCTTCGGTGAGTGGGTATTATGTTTGTTTCTCCTGGGACGGTGCTGTGTACCGCCGGTGTTGCTTACCGCTTTACACTGCGGTGAACAGGAGTCAGTGTAAAACACAGAGTTCAGAAAAGATACTCGAATTTTCACTGCATTGAAATCAGAACGTATTAGCTTAAGCTCAACTTCCATCAAGGTATTATAGGTAGGCTCACACACACCTTCGTCTGGATCTGGCCAGCGTGGAATTTCGAGGATAAGGAATCCTGGATGCTATCTCCGCGGCGCTATTTCCGGTTCGTGGCGTGGTGGTGGTGGTGGTGGTGATGGGGGTGGTGGTACTTGTGGTAGAGGCAGTGGTTGGTGGGGGTGGTGGTGGTGGTGGTGATGGGGGTGATGTGGGTGGTGGTACTTGTGGTAGAGGCAGTGGTTGGTGGGGGTGGTGGTGGAGGTGGTGGTACTTGTGGTAGAGGCAGTGGTTGGTGGGGGTGGTGGTGGAGGTGGTGGTACTTGTGGTAGAGGCAGTGGTTGGTGGGGGTGGTGGTGGAGGTGGTAGTACTTGTGGTAGAGGCAGTGGTTGGTGGTGATGGTGGTGGAGGTGGTGGTACTTGTGGTAGAGGCAGTGGTTGGTGGTGATGGTGGTGGTGGTGGTAGTACTTGTGGTGGAGGCAGATCTGGTGGTTGGTGGTGATGGTGGTGGAGGTGGTGGTACTTGTGGTAGAGGCAGTGGTTGGTGGTGGTGGTGATGGGGGTGGTGGTACTTGTGGTAGAGGCAGTGGTTGGTGGGGGTGGTGGTGGTGGTGGTGGTACTTGTGGTAGAGGCAGTGGTTGGTGGTGATGGTGGTGGAGGTGGTGGTACTTGTGGTAGAGGCAGTGGTTGGTGGGGGTGGTGGTGGAGGTGGTGGTACTTGTGGTAGAGGCAGTGGTTGGTGGTGGTGGAGGTGGTGGTACTTGTGGTAGAGGCAGTGGTTGGTGGGGGTGGTGGTGGTGGAGGAGGCAGGTCTGGTGGTTGGTGGTGATGGTGGTGGTGGTAGTACTTGTGGTGGAGGCAGATCTGGTGGTTGGTGGTGATAGAGGCAGTTGTAATCTTGAAGGTTGAGGTAATAATGGTTGTTGAAGACGGTATGGTGGTTATGTCTTCCTTCTCCTACTATTATGCCCATTCTTACACTTACCCCATTTATACCTTTCATCCTATTTTCACCTTTTACCTTACTCTTACCTGCTCCTCATTTTACTCTCTTTCCTTATTTATTTGCCCGCTCCTTCCTTTCTTCCTCACACACGACTTAATAATGGTCCAGGACGGACTGAAACGTCGTCGTCTCTTGTTGACCAGATCACACACTAGAAAGTGAAGGGACGACGACATTTCGGTCCGTCCTGGACCATTCTCAAGTCGATTGTGACTTGAGAACAGCCGTTGTCGTCTCTTCATCTTCTGATGTGTGCTCTGGCCATCATATCTTCAACCACGTTATTGAGACTCATCGTCTACATATTATGACCACTCTAACAAGGCCGTTGATTGGCTCCAAATATTCCCATATAAAAGAGGTCAAAGTCCTGACCCCATACGACCTGTCCTCTTAACTAATACCTTGATTTTTTTTTATTAAATCGACCAAACCGCTCAAAATACGACGCGCTACTAAAAATATTAAACATCGTAATATCGAAGTATTATTTTCATCCGTTTCGAACAGTTTATCGCAGGTGGGTTGTTTTGGTTCGTACACGTTTCTGGTTCGACAAACAGTTGCATTTATTACGGAGTGAGACATTGAGTGACTGGTCTGATATACCTCTAAAACCACGTCTACTCCTGCATGTCCCCTATAAAACTTTCCGAATTCTCATTTTCATGTTTATAATTATCAGTGCATAGGCACAATTTTAGGCCTACCGTGAAGACCTTCACTATGGACAGGTGCTGTAAATACGGTATTAACGATGTGGGGATCAATACTCCTCGGCTTCCTCACACGTGGATGCACTCGCGTTTAATCACTGTGCAATTACCAAACAGCTAACAAACTTTGGCATAATTGGTGGTCCATTACGAGATGAGCCTCAGACCAGCTGCTTCCTCTCCTATCCTTCTCCCTCTCCTCTGTCTCTCCTCCATCCTCTCTCTTCCACCCGTCCCCAGTGTCTCTCATGTCCCCTCCTTCTACCTTATGTCCTCATCGTCTTTTTCGTCCCTCTCCTGACGTAGAGTCCCTCTTCTACGTCCCTCCCCCTCTCCTATCCCACGTCCCCTCTCCTCTCTCTCATGGATCCTTCGTCCCCCTGTCCGTCTCCTCGCTCCCCCACCCTTCTCCCTTCCATTCCCTATCCTCCCCCGTCCCTCGTCTGTGTTGTGGTCAGGGGCAGCCCGTCACTCATCAATATTCCAATCACTATCACTAGGGAACTCAGTAAAGTTAAAATTAGCTTCATATCATTATTTTTTGTTATCCAAAATATATACTTTTGGCTATTTTATATTTTTAGATATAATATATTTCATCATTATTATTTTGCTAGTTTCTAAAGTGGTAAATCACGTGCAGAATGTAATTTTAAAATGTTAATTGAAACTTTATTTTCTTGATTGAATTAGAATCAAATTTTCTAAGCACGTTGGAATGGCATTTTTGAGAATCAGATTCCTGACTTCGTTTTGGGCTTGTGATAATTTCGTGTTTTTTGAGACGTTCGTGTTTGTATCGTGATCGTGTTTGCGTTCCTTTCGAGTTTGTTTTGTTGGTGTCCCGTTCGAGTTGGTGGTATAATCGTATTAGTTTTCAGTTGGATTATGTGCTACGCTTTGTCTGTTTTACATTAGTGTTCGTATTACGGTTCGATTCGTGTTTTGTTTGGACTTGTTTTATAATTATATGTGTTCTGCGTTCGTCTGTTACATTCGTGCTTTTGCTATATTAGTATTTGGGTTACGTTCATTTACGTATCCCGAGGAAATTTGTATTACGCACGCGTATGTATTAAATTTAACTAGAAATAGCAGTACTCACCTGTGCTTGCCAGGGTTGAGCTTTGGCTCTTTGGTCAGAGTGATCACAGAATGATCACAGAGTAATCACAGAGTGAGCAGTGATCGTGTGTGCGTGTGTTTAGGTATGACTTTTGGTTTGGTGACCCGAGAATCTTCCTGTATATAGGCTCGATCAGGTAAACTTTATATTGTATACTCGCAAAGAAATATCAATGGCGTGAAGTATCTCTGAGGAAAATCACGCTTCTATGATATTATTGGTGGAGAATATTATTATCTACGCCAGTGTGTGTGTGTGTGTGTGTGTGTGTGTGTGTGTGTGTGTGTGTGTGTGTGTGTGTGTGTGTGTGTGTGTCTGTGTGTACTCACCTAGTTGTACTCACCTAGTTGTGTTTGCGGGGGTTGAGCTCTGGCTCTTTGGTCCCGCCTCTCAACCGTCAATCAACAGGTGTACAGATTCCTGAGCCTATCGGGCTCTGTCATATCTACACTTGAAACTGTGTATGGAGTCAGCCTCCACCACATCACTTCCTAATGCATTCCATTTGTCAACCACTCTGACACTAAAAAAGTTTTCTAATATCTGTGTGTGTGTGTGTGTGTGTGTGTGTGTGTGTATGTGTGTGTATGTGTGTGTGTGTGTGTGTGTGTGTGTGTGTGTGTGTGTGTGTGTGTGTGTGTGTGTGTGGCACAAATTCCTTGCGAGTTTGGGGAAGGAATTATCAGGGGGAAAGCACCAAGCCATTACGACTATATAGCACTGGGAAGGGGTCAGAATAAGGGTTCGGGATGTGACGAGGGGGAAGGAATTGTGTCCAACCACTTGGACGGTCGGGGATTGAACGCCGACTTGCATGAAGAGAGACCGTCGTTCTACCGTCCACCCCAAGTGGTTGGGCTGCGAGTTTGGGGAACTTCAGGTTGTAAAGTTTCGTTGTCTTCTAAGCACATTGTGTGGGTAATGCGGGCGTCAGGAGTGGTCTGGGAAGCACGTTCGAGGCCACTCGCGAAATGGACTATTACGAGGCCCATTTCGTATTGGTTGGCTACTGTTTGTGCTTTGTGCACAGCAGACAACAAACCAGGTTATGTGTGGTTGGAATTGTCCCAAAATATCCCTGTAAGCACAACACCCACACTACACATTACTGAGCAGTGCACTACCGAACCACAACACCCACTACTAACCAGCAAAAATATATCCAGAGCTTCTATCCATAACCAGCAAACACATCACCCTTTGCATCCACCATTAATGAGGGAACATTTCACTTATTCTGTTCATCAACAGGCGACACACTTTCAACATACAACATCGCTAACAAACGCAACATGCAACATCACCAAACAACACACCCTTGCACTCTCCACCCCACCCTCACCGCTGTCTCCATTACCAGCATCACCAATTACCAGCAACACAGAAACAGTTCAGTAATATCCCATACATCTCAGCCTGGATGGGTCTACCGTGTAAGTATTCACTCGAGTTTCCCTAACATGTCTACGTTCATATAACTCTCCCAGTCACAGTATCAAGGTTCTGGCTGATGGCTATTGCTCGATCTTCCTCTGCCTTATTCTCCACCGTTTTCGTTATCTCCTGCTTCTCCTCTTCCTCCTCGTTTTTCCCTTCCTCCTCCCTCATCTTGTTTTTCCACCTCGTTTTCAATCTTTTACATCGTTTACCATCTTCTGTTTTCTTTTCATTGCCTCCTCCAGTTTTTTCTCCATCTCTACCTCGCTCTCTTGGTCCTCATCCACCTATTTCTGTTTCTCTATCTCTATATTTTCCTTTATTCTATTCTACTTCTTTACTTCCATCTCTTACCACGACCTCTTTTCACCATCGCAATAGATCGCTTGTCTCTCCCTGGAGAGTTTCCCTTCACTTCCCTTCCTTAATAACATAATTCTGCCTCCGCCCTTCCTTCTCTGCTCCCTACTCCCTACTCTGGCATAATTGGACACAGGATACCAGCAGTCCACGAGGCAGTAAAGCTGACGACTTGCTCCAGCAGCTGCTGATTCCAGCATCCACTTCTACCATTCCACCACACCTACACCCTTACACATCCATACACCCTCACAATTACACCCACATTCGTACATACAAAAGTCTACACCCACACTCGTACACACACATTCCTATGCACATGAGAACTTCGTTTAGAAACCTAAATCAGGACTCCTTCACGGTAATGTATGCAACATATGTTAGACAATCACTGGAATATGCATCACAAGCATGGAACGTTGCCTTGTGAAGCATAATACTTTTTGTTTTAAACTACAGAGGTTCGCAATAAGATTGGTGTCAGAGCTAAGAGGGTTAATAATGAAAAAAGGCTTTTGGAACTAAGGCACACAACCCTAGAAGATAGAAGAAACAGTGTAGATAAGATCACAACATACAAAATACTGAAGTGGAATAGACAAGGTGGACAAGGATAGCCTCTTCAAAGTGAGCGAAAGGAGGACAGGAGGACAAAAGTGAAAAAGGGAAACGCAAATGAGACGAAGGTATGTATAGGAATACTCATTCCCTGTACGAATGGCCAACAAGGGGAATGCATTGAAAGAAGAAGTTATGGAAACCACCTCCATCCACATCCTTCAGGTCACAGTACCTGTCGGGGAGGAAACAGAGGGTGATGGTGAAGGGAAAGATATTGTCTGTCCCTTAATATTTTCTGTTTGTGCCTGCAAGATCGATTTTTTTTACAAGGATATTCCTGCTCGGTCACAAGCCTCTGGCTGGCAAAGTGTTACTCATCTCTCGGTAGATCTTGGACTCCGTCTATCTAACCGTATGTTGTCCAATGTATAACTCGACCTATTCTTCTTCTATCATATGTACTACATGCATTCCTCTCTCACACACTTCCCCTGGATGATGCAGCCCGTAACAGCTAACTCCCAGGTACCCATTTAGTACTAGGTGAATCCTTAGGTGAAAAAAAACCTATCATTTGCTTCTGCATCGACCGGGAATCGAACACAGGTCTGTGGACTGCGGAAACGTTGTCAACTCGAATGCGAAACTTGTGTGTGTTTGTGTGTGTGTGTGTGTGTGTGTGCGCGCGCGCGTTTATTGGATAGTTAAACCTTTTGTCCTTTGATTATGTTTACAACCTTCGCAAATTACCCCTCCATAAACATTAAGTTTCTTTCCGTATTGTCCATAAAGCCTGAAAATTAAATAAACGACTTGGTGAATGTATTCGACAAGCAGATGACGTGTCACGAGTGTGTGGTGACGGTATTCGACAGGTTGGTGACGCGTTACGAGTGTGTAGTGAGGGTTCTGACCGGTTGGTGACGCGTTACGAGTGTGTAGTGAGGGTTCTGACCGGTTGGTAACGCATGACGATGGTCCTGTGAACCTACACACCGACCTAAGGCCCCTGCCGACGACAGGAGAGAGAAGGGGACACCTCACATCACCCATTTTATAATTGTTTACGTATTAACATTTCGAGTTACATCTGCATTTCTGCCCCTCACCAAGACTATATGAAGGATTATTTTGTGCCGTGACCTTACTATGTGATACTTATGCACGTAACTCTAGACTATATATATGCAGGTTTACATGGTACATGTTTGTGATATTAACAAGTCTCGCCATCTTACCGGGTGGTTAGATGTACAAGGTGATGTGATGAGCAGTTTGCACTCTGAAACTTTGGGTGTATTATGAGGATATTATTATGAGTCGTCTCGAAGCTGCATGTGCCTCGTAACGGCAGGTCTGAAGGGTCTAATGACTGGTCATTCAGTAGTGTAGTGTGTGAGATAATGACTCAGTTCCTGCTCACAGAGTTTGCACATTGTGTATCGTCCAGGCTATAACGTGAATATCCCAATGCATTTAAGACTTCACTTTCGTTAAAAAATTCTGAAATATATGTAAAATTCGTGACGTTTAATATCATTATATTTTTTAATTCCTTTTGCAATAAGCACATCAGTATTTTACATGCGTTCAAAATTGTATAATTATTATCTCTGACTGTGATTATTACTTTCCATGGAGTCTTATTAACATAGATTATACTCACTCAGTCATAGAGAGACGGAATTTTTAAGTGAAAAATTCCCAGCATCTCTGTGGGCTGAAAACGTTTTTCATGGAGGAAAAAAATATCTATTCTGAGCCCGGAAGTCACACTCAGAGTGACGATTTTTTCCTGAGCTGCAGAGGTACGTTGGTGCCTGAGAGTAGTGGTGGTGTTGGAGATGCCGGGGGTGGTGTTGTGTTGGGGAAATGGTCGAAAAGGTGGTGATGATAACCAGGAGACTAGGTCAAGAAGGTGGTGGTGATTTGATAAGACACTCCATACAGTAGTATGCAAATTTGGGAACCTGTACACTAGTCGACTGAAGGTCGAGCTGCAGGAACCAATAGCTAAAGCTCAACCACAGCAAGCAGGCGCTAGAGGTGATGGACCACAGGCATGGGATACGAACTGATGGAAAACAAGAACTGGAGAAAAGTGAGGGGAAATATCGGGATAGTTTCGCGAGACCCTGAGAAAGAATGTGCGCAGAGTTTGCAGGTATGCAAGACCAGGAGGATGGCTTGGTATAGATGAGGAAGACTGGCTGGCAATACATTAGAAAGATGTTTAGAGAAAGATGAGAATGATGTTCTACGTAATTGAGAAAGATATTTGGGTAATCTCCAAATTGAAGTAATTAATAAGTGTCAGACGCCCTCTCCTCACAACAAATATCTTTCTTGGATGTCTCTTAAGTAATTCGCCCTCGAGAACATGGAGACATTTAACATTTAAATGTAAATAACATTCAACGAAAGCACCATTGAATTCAAGCAGCAATAAACATAAACAACACTGAACGCATAGAAAATTTAACCAAAAAGCAACACTGAATCTAAGCAATATAAACTTATAGAACATTAAATAGAACACAACATTGAATGTAAAGAAAACTAAATCGCAACTAACCATTAAAATATAATAAGAAAACCAGGAAAGGGAAACAAGTAGCGGGGAAACTTTGGTAAATAGTTCAGTGTGGGTGTTCAAGGGTGCTGGCGAAGTTTAATTGTAATTCATAAATGGATATTCCTGACTTGTTTGTGGACAGGATATGAGGGAAAGACAGGGACAGGGAGCGACGAGAAGGAGGTGGAGAATGAAACATGGGGGAAGAGAAGAGAAAGTTGTGAAAAAAGGAGAGGAGGAATAACAGAGAACAGAACCAGGGAGGTTGAAATACGGATAGAATATAATAATGAAGAGATGAAGGTGAATACAATAGACGGAAAAGAAGTGGGTAACGAGGAGAGGGAATTCTGGACTGGAGAAGCGAATCGAGACGAGACAGGTGGAGGAGGATAAGAAGAAATAGGGAATCAGTGATGGGAATGAATGTGATGATTTGATATACCGAGAGTAGAGATTGGAATAGGGAAAGGAAATACCGTAAACTCTAATTGCAGTGATGGACAAGTATTACAGGGTCGGATGGAGGGTAGAGGTGTGGTAGATGTGTGGGAAGTGGAGTAGGGATGGGGGATGAAGTGGAGGATGGATAGGAGGGATGGGGATGGGTATATAGGCTTAGGAAGGGTAAGGGAGTGGAGGGAAGGGTGTAGTAGAGGTCGTTCTGTAAGTCCGTGCGCATGAAATGTTAAAATTAAACTATTGTTTTGGTGTTGTAGAGAACGGTGTACTAAAGAGGGCCAATGGGTTTGCCATGTTGACCAGACCACACACTAGAAATTGAAGGGACGACGACCACGTTATTGTGACTTCAGCCACGTTATTGTGACTCATCGCCTGCATACGGGTTTGCCATTTTTTAAATTTGTTTTATAAGGAAAAATATAATTTGGATTTTTCGCCAAAAAGCGTGATATATATATGGCCCGAATGATCCTGCATCTATAGATGACAACAATAAATTGTTACACAATGTAGGATTATTTTAGGCATCCGAAAGGTCTTTGTAACATTTGTTTATATGAAATAGATGTGATTGATATGAATTGAAAGTTTACTGAAAGTTTACAACATTGCCTGTTTTTTGATGGCACTGTTCTCAAGCTCTGTCGTGGTCTTTTTTTTTTGTCTTTTCTTCTGTTAATCCCTGTAACAGACAATAACACTGTAAGCGATCGCCACTAAATCGATCCATTACAAAAGGTATATTACACATTTAATGAAAGAATATAGCATGGTAGAAGTACAACAGATGTGCAATGAGTGAATTACAACTTTGCATCCAACAATTATGAAGCCAATAAAACCTACAAAAAAGTACCAAACTAATAGATTTTCATTTAAACATATTAGACAACAATGTCCTGCAATTAGAACAATTTAATGTGTCATACGTTTCGGGAGCTAAAATTTGGCCATAACGGCCCTCCACAATGGTAGGGTGATGGAAGGGTGATGGAAGGGAAGAAGGCTGGTGGAAAGGTGGTGGAAAGGAAGAAGGATAAAGTAAGAAAGGATAAATGTTAATTATGCTTCAATACGTCATTTCTGGGTTTGGAGAATTCTCCTTTTTTTATGATTCCTAACATTACGTCTTGACTCTCCTTCTTTTCTTGAAGACTTCTGTTATCAGACTCCTCCGTCTTTCTCTCCCTCCTGCCTTCGTTCCCTGTTTATCCACCTGTATCTTCTATTCCCTCACTCCCTTTCCTCATTAATTCTCCTCCTCTCATACCCTGTAAAAGCTATACCTCTAAGATGTCTATTCCCTCAGTCACCGAATCTCTTGCATCTTTCCATTATCTCCCAAGACTCTCAAAGTTTAAAGCAAATTACTTGTTTTTTGACAAACTTTCACCCAAAGTTTGTCATCTAAAAATTTGCACCTAATTATTGCGTCATTTTCATTTGTTTTTATATAAATTTATAGAGAAAAGCATTATTTTGATGTTACTGTTTCATTTGAGGCACCGGAGAGCAAATTACAATCCACCCCCCCCCCTTAAAAAAATGTTTGTACTCTAAAAAAATTATAGAAATATAACTTTTTTACGATAACTTCCTTCCAAAAAATATTTGAATGTTATATATATATATTATTTTTGTATTATTCTTTCGAACATTTTGATATATTTACCCTAGCCAAATTGTAGTACATACTTTGATGACCAGACCACACACTAGAAGGTGAAGGGACGACGACGTTTCGGTCCGTCCTGGATCATTCTCAAGTCGACAATTCGATTGTCGACTTGAGAATGGTCTAGGACGGACCGAAACGTCGTCGTCCCTTCATATTCTAGTGTGTGGTCTGGTCAACATACGTTAGCCACGTTATTGTGACTAATCGCCTGTATAGTACATACTTTGTTTTATCTTTTTAATGAAATTCGAAAATATTCTTTATAATTATATACGAACGATTTGAACTTTTCATTTTCGAAAAATTTTGCTTTGCGAATTAAAAACTTTTCAGCAGCCTGAGGGTACAAAGCCCAGGGTGACAGTGAATTATCACCGAGGATTTGAAGAGCAGGTTAATTAAGTTTTCCTGGTGTTTGGAGAACAGGAAAACCACCGGGGTGTTGAAGAACAGGATAAGGGAGTGATCCAGTGATGGTTAACGAACATGTTAAGGAGATATCAACGCTATATTCAACATCTACTAAGCAAAATTTTCAAAATTAGTCTCTCAAAATCAAACTGTCTTAAACCTATTCGAACATCAGTTTTCCTTAAGTCACTAAAATTGAAAACGTCATGCATTAACTGCAGTTTCCGAGTCGCTAACACTCCACCGAGACAGTCAATGTTGATCAGACACAAATATCTACTCAATCATCTCCCCCCCCCTCCCATCCTCCAATCCTCCCCCCAAACCACAATCCTCCACACACACACACAAACAAAATTCAAACTTTCCTACCACGTCCCCGCCATTTCATTCCAATTCCCAGCTGACCATTCCATATTCACGTACCATTAAACTCTCCAGCCGCTCGGCTGCGCCGTGAATCAGCTACGAGTGAGTCCGCCAGTGCTGCAACGGCCAGGATATTTACGTATCTCACCCCACCTCTCTCCCGAACGTGTTGACACAATGTGTTTTATCCCCTCCGACGTCCTCCTCCCCCGCGGGGGTAAGCTCCCTGTGCGGTGGGTCGACAGTGTCCGCATAGGTGACGACTGTGCTGGTTCAGTAATACAGGTTCTCTTTGGTAATCCTGGTTCTACATATGGTGGGGATTATATGGGAATAATATGGGGGGATTAAGTGATGATTATGTGATATTATATGAAGGTCTTTAAATGGGGATAATGTGTTATAGTGATTATTATACGATCAGTATGTTATATGACAGGGGATGCTTCAGTACATTTGTATCAAGTTGATATTCTATTTCTATGTCAAATGTTCAGTTAAAGGAAGCAGTACTCGCAATCTCTCGCCATACCACTCGCAATCCTTCACAATACATGCAGTATTCATAATCCTTCACAACACACAGTACTCACAATCCTTCATTACACATACAGTACCTCACCACACACAGAGTACGCGAAGTCCCTCATCAGACCTCGTCAGACCTCTTCCTCTCCCGTCAGACTGCTTCCATCTCAGAAGACAACTTGACACCTGAGAATTTCCGGCAGGTAAGATGCTGAGAAACCGGAGTGACAGCTGTCACCTAAGCAGAAACCTAAAGTAGAAGGTGCTCTCTCTCTCTCTCTTTCTCTTTCTCTCTTTCCCCTTCTATCTCGAGTCTACACAAGAATATTTCCTTGTTACCTGAGTTGTTTACACTTGTTGGTGACCACACAGTAGTCCGGGGACTCGGTGAGGAATGTGAGTGGTTGGAAACGTGAGAAATGTGTTTGGAGGCGTCTTCCCCAACCATTACACCCTTTGTCTCCACCACAAGCAACACTACAACCATATCACCCCTGTCACCCCTCAAACCCATGTCATAACCCTCAACTTCTCCACCAAACGGCATACACTACATATATATACAAACGGTTCGGTGTATATCATACACCATAACCCCGCGACTCGCCACACGAACCACGTTACCAGAAATATAAAGATCCAGGCGACAAAGGGACACCGACCCTCGTAAACAAGAATTAAAAATAATTACTCAGAACTGTAACTGTAGAAACACACGCGTCGGCCACTGCAGGAACCGGTTCCGTGTTCAAGGGAACGCCACTAACCACACCCAAAATCCCTAAGAATTTACACGAAACAAGTTTCCTAATTTGCCTGTCAGAGAAAAGCCAAATGGGGGGAGATTAAAGTGCATTAATCACGAATTGCTTTGTTTTCGCCTGATTGGAAATTGCAAGAAGGTCGGCGATTTGTTGATCATGGGCAAATATGACGACTTGAGCTTGATTTTGGGTCTCTCGGCGCAACATTGATTGAAAGCGGCTCACGGGAGAGGGCAGTTAATTCATAGAGTGAGAGGTTATGAAAACTAAAATGTATTTCTTAAGTAATGATGTAATTTAACATAACACCATATTCTAACGGCTGATATATTCCATGGGCTAATATATCTATAATATTCTAAGGGTTACTGTATACTGTGAGCTTCTATGTTCTGGTGGCTGCTATACTCTAATGGCTCCTATTCTTCCCATATACATACCATTAACTGCATTTTTTAATTACAATTCAATATTATGTACTTTTTGTTATCTCTTCCACTTCGTGTTTTGTACCGTTCATAACAGAGTTGTCGACAGGGAGAGGTCGTCGACAGGGAGGGGTCGTCGACAGGGAAGGGTCGTCGACAGGAAAGAGTCGTCGTCGACCAGATGGGTCGTCGATAGAGTCGTCGACAGGGCGAATATTTAAAGAGTGGCGTCGACAAATTGGGTCGCTGACAGAAAAAGAGAGAGAGATAGAGTCGACTTCACGTGTCATCTAGGACAAAGAGCGACCATTAACACCGACAAGAAGACTCGTGTCACCAGCAGGAGTCTTAGTAGCACCATTATGACCCGACCACCTGCTCCACTCCCACCTGCTAATACCACACTGAGAAAAAAACTCTACAGTAACGTTTTAACGACTCTATAGGAATTATAATGCGTTGAGGCCTCAGTTGGGGCCTCAGTTATCACTGTAGGATTTCCTAGACTGTCGTAGCGAGTATAGATCATTCAGTTTGCATTTTGATGCACTGAAGAATTGACGTCATAGAACATTCACAAAGAAGGAAAACAATTTATCAAGAGAGAAAGCGCTAAGTCAGTGTGACTTAATAGTACGTAAAAGTGTTAAGAGAACCATCGGGGATCGAAAACCGACCCAGCAGGACGCGAGGTCATCGCTGTACCGACCAAAGTCGATGGAGTGGAGCAGGTAAAAGTGCAGGTGGGAAGTTCAGCTACAAGTTGGTGTCTACCAAGAAGGTCAAACTTTCAGAACATGTGATTTAATTCATGAAAATCCCCTAACTTTTATATTGTTTTAAACTGATAATATAAGGTAGAGGGCAACAGGGGGTGTAGAGAGTGGGACGGGAGAGATTAACATGAGTGGAAACGGTTGGGGTGGGGGACATGAGCAGGATGGAGGTTGGATGAGGAAAGGGGTGTGTGGGGGATGACGAGGACGTGTGAGGGATGCAGAGTGTGACAACTGAGATCGAGGATGGGAGTAGGGTGAAGGTATGTGCGATAACTAGTATGTGATGATGAGAAAGGAGGATTGGTAATAATTGGGAAATGTGTGAGGAACACAAAAGTGGTTTAGAGCGAAGCGAGTGATAACGCTTAATGAATTAAACAATAATTCCTTGTCAAAGTGACAATCAGGTTACTGGTGCTGCATTTACACTTAACTAATCCTTTTACCAGGCATAAATGAAAAGTTAAACCAGATGCGAGAAGGCTCTGTGACTTTTCCTTCTCTTCCAAGATGAAACACGCTTAGTCTGTCTCCTATCCTCTTGACAGAAGAGGAACCTCGCCAACCTGACTTCTAAAAGGTGATACTGGTGGAATGTTTGTATGAGGTAGTTCCTCTGCTGCACAGGAAGACCAGAAAATATTTCAAGTGACTGAAATATTGAATCCCATTCGATGAGGATTCCAGACAGGGATTCCCCTGAGGCTTCAGGACAGCCGAGCATCGCTCTTGAGATAACACATTTCCTCTCTCACGGGCTTTGGACTCGAAGACCAAACTGATATTTAATATTGAATTTGTGTTGCAATACTTGGAGGTTCCCGAGGCTTTTAACAAACAGTACCTTCCTGGGGGCTTTTTGCTTCACAGAGGGAATGACGAATGATCCATCAAGCTGTTTGCTCTAGGACTCAACCTTCTCTCGCTCATGAAATATTCACTGTCGGAGGGAACCTGAGTCCCTGTTGCTGGCGGAGAAATGCTTCTCTTCCTCTCTCCTCAGCAAGAGACGGAGGCTACTGCCCCTTGCTCCTCTGCAAGAGACATAGAACTACTTCTCTTTCCGTCTTTACTTTTAATCTATGTATAAATCACACATCAGAATGCTTTCCATAGCTTAAATAAATCATAATTGCAAAATAATCATTTATTGTTACACATAAATATAATTAATATTAGCAACAATAATTTCTGGACTATTATACTTATCATTGTTTCACTTATATTAATAACAATAATACACAGATAAATCACAGTAACGTGATATATATCAGGGTGAAAATCCACAGGCGCTGTAATAAGGATTCGAACCTATGTGTTGGATATAGTTTAGTTTGGGCGATTGGGCATACCCAGCACATAGGTTCGAATCCACAGCACGGCTCCTGCGGAGTTTCTCAATAAAAATATAAAGAGCAATTTAAAGAAATTCCAGTATAAATATTGTTTTTGATAAGAAGGACTTAACGTTTTCTTGGATGAAACAGACAATTAAACTACAAGACATATGGGTACAGTACAAGTACACCACACGAGTATACACCACAAAAGTCGTAATCCTAAGGGCCCGAGTTCGATTCTCAATCGAGGCAGAAGCGAATGGACAATTTCTCTCACCTGATATTTTTGTTCACCTAGCAGTAAATAGGTACCTGGGTGTTAGACAGCTGCTACGGGCTGGGGATATGTGTGTGTGTGTTAGAGACAAATATGTGTAGTACATATGACACGGAAATAGGTCTGAAATCAGTACACTGGATAATTGATGGTTAGATAGACGGGGTCCAAGAGCTAATAGCTCGAAGCTAATAGCTCGAAACTCGAAACACACACACACACACACACACACACACACACACACACACACACACACACACACATTAAATTCTACAAGCCTCATAGTTTTGTCATTGTAACTGAGACCACCAATGCATCTCCATCTCGCTTCCCATAAAAGTAATCCTTGCCAAGGAACCGAGTGGCCAGGAGCCGCTCAACAGCTGTAGGTTGTGGGTTTCAATGTTGAGAACATTCATCATGATGACGATAACTCGGACAGGATTGCCTAGCCCTCTCTCTTATGGTTCTGGCTATCTGATGCAGCATCTCTCTCTCTCTCTGTTTCTAGCTCTTCCTCCAGTTCTCTCTCTTATCTTTATCACTCCTAATCGCTTTCTCATTAATTGCACTACCCACGTTTATTGCCACTAAATTATTATTTAATTAATCTCTTAAGTTGACGTTCTAATCCTCCTTGTGGCATAAATTAGTGTAAAAGATTGAGAGATTCCCGCCAACAGGTGGCGGGCATCACCCCCTCTGGGAGCCGCATGCGGCAAATATAATTCCCGGAGATTACCCAAATTAGGTTCGGGTTGTGGAGTATTATCGATGGACGATGGAATTATCAGGGGAAAGCTCCAAGCCATTACGACTATATAGCACTTGGAAGGAGGGTCAGGATAAGTATTGGGGATGGGACCTGGGAGTAAAGGAATGGTGCCCAACAACTTGGACTATCGGGGATTGAACACCGACCACATATACCCACACGCTCACGTCTGCGTCTAAAAATATGTAACGCAAACAGTAAGCGCTATTATTACACTGTTAAATGATTGGAACAAATAATAGGGGTGCACCAGGGGTATCCCGAGAGCTTGAAGATGATTTAGTATGAATAACAATACTCCACAGTGCATGCTGGGAGCGTTGCCTGGTCTCTTACTTACCTATCCGTAATATATGCTGTTCTTTTTGTCTAACCAGAAGCATCACAACTTAAACATCCACCCTAACCTAACCTAAGCATCCACCCTAACCTAACCTAACCTAACCGAACCAGAAGCATCACAACTTAAGCATCCACCCTAACCTAACCTAACCTAACCTAACCTAACCAGAAGCATCACAACCTAAGCATCCAACCTAACCTAACCTAATCTAACCTAACCTAAGCATCCACCCTAATCTAACCTAACCTAACCTAACCTAAGCATCCACCCTATCCTAGCGGAGCCAATGCTCATTAGTCCCAAGAAGCGTCAATATTTCGGTGATATTAACTTCCTTTAACATCAATTTTCACGTTGGGGGTCAATAGTGTTAACAGTTTATTGTGTTCAGTAAGAGGACTAGACCTGTAATATATTTTACAATAATTTAAAGCAAAAATACCTGAGTACGAGGATCGGGAACCAGAAAAATACTGGAATGCATTTTGTTTTCTTTTACATAGAAATTGTCTGTTTCTGTATCTCCCTGACTCTTTACACTCCTATTAACGGGCTGAGAGCTTGTCAGTAGGCTTTTCGATTCTTGTTTTCCCTTGAACACGACTTGCCAATCAGTTTACATTCAGGTACCCAATTACTGCTGGGTAAACAGGGGCATAAGGTTATGGATTAACGCCTAGTCAATCCTCCCTGGCAAGATCTCGTCGTGGTACTTGAGCTTCTTGTGTGATATGGGCGGTGAGCACAGGAACCGCACACTAGGACTTGAGATACAAATATACAAGAAGAGGCATTGGAATTCGAAGGTCAAGGTCACTCAGATGTTGTTAGAACTATCACCTTCCCTCGCTCCCCCTTCCGAACACTGCCATCCTGTTGCCAATCCTTGCCAACACCTCCACCTTCACCTGTATCAACGTCATTACTATTACTTGCGTCATTACCTCGACAAGCGCTTTCATCTCCACTTAACACCATCACCACCAGCATCACCACTACCACTAACACCACTAGCGCCATCACCACCAGCATCACCACTACCACTAACACCACTAGCGCCATCACCACCAGCATCACCACTACCACTAACACCACTAGCGCCAGCACCACCAGCATCACCACTACCACTAACACCACTAGCGCTAGCACCACCAGCGCCACCACCACCAGCGCCACCACCACCACCATTACTACCACCTGTGAGAAATATTTCTTCCACAATACCCACAGAGGACCAATATAGTGTAAAATTACGCCCCAAACAACCTAAAGTTTAGGAGCAACACCCTATAACATGCCACATAGGCCTCCATCATGCCATCTAAGACCAGTATCATGCCATAACATGTCTTGTGTTGTAAATAAACGGTAAAGTGTAGGCATAATCAAACTTTATAGGCTGAGGACGGTATAATAATAGTTTAATTATCCTCTCGGTACGCAGAACGGCTTCAACGATGTTCAAGAGAAGATCTAGTCCCGTTCCATACCTGTGCACGAGGTAATCAGGTTTGAAACGACTAATAAATGTTATTAGTAATTACAGTTACATATTAAATGGTCCTAATTGAACAGAAAATTTCCTCATGAGTCTAGTAGACAGGTTTAAATGTTATTCCTTGATAATGCCTACGAATTATTGCGATTATATTTTAATCGATGATCGTAATTCAGGCTAGCTTGCCTTTGTCGGATAAATTCCCTTTAAATATATAATTGAATTAATGATTTACTTAAAATATTGGAATACGCCAATATTTTACGTATAATATTTCAATATTATAAGTAAAATATTAAATAAATTTAAGTTTACTGAACCAACAATAAGTAAGATTAAATTTATTGATAAAACCCGACGCTGATAAAATGTGTCAGTATAAAATTTGCTTGAGCATCTAGCCGCACTGTGCTTCTCTCATCCGGACACTTGAACACCTTTAGTCGTCAGCCTCCCTCCCAGCACCTCCCTGCACCTTCCAGCATACCCCAGTATCTCCCAGCATATCCCTGTACCTCTCAGCATATGCCAGTATCTCCCTACACCTCCCAGCCTCTCCCTGGACCTCCTTGCACCTCCCTGCACTTCCCTGCACCTCTAAGCATTCCTTAACTAAGCTCTAACTTTTGTGTCCAACAAGGATCCCGCTAAAAAAACTTTGGTTAAAGCATGAACGTATACAAAAAAATGTTGTTCCTCTCCCTCATTGTACTTCCCCTTCTCACTGTATCTTCCCTTCCTCCTCCTCCTTACTGTATCTTCCTCTCCCTCTCTCCCTCCCAAGGGTGTCATCCCCTTACTCTGCACCTGTATCTCCCCTCAGGTGCTAATTACCTGTTAGGTAGGTGAGGGTCGCGACGGGGAGTGATGAGATTGGCGAGTCGAACATGGGAGCCGGAGAGGAGGATGATATGGGTGAAGAGAAGAGTGAGGGGAAACGTGGGTAGTAGATATAGTAGAAAGTTGTGTAAAGAAGCTGTAAGATAATGAATAAATAGGGATATAAAGAAGAATAGTATTTATCAGAGTAGAGGGAATATAAAGAAGAGTAGAGGAAGTAGAGAAAAAGATTATAAACAATATTAGAGACATAATTAATTGGCAACAGGTGGAAGAAAATAAGCAATAAATCTAATGATCTAGGAAACAAAACTTTCTAGAAATCACAGTACCAAACACTTGCTATCAAATACAAGCAAACACTCGGAAACACAACAACAAACAAAGCAAGGAAATATTTGCTACAAATGCACACAGAGTAAGGAAAGCCTACGGTGAGAGGCCACCTATCGTTAGGACCATACTTGTACTCCAGTAACCTGCCTCTACACTTACACCTGCCTCTACACTTACACCTGCCTCTACACTTACACCTGCCTCTACACTTACGGTCCCCTAAGAGGCCTTTGGCGGTGTCGTGTCCTTCAAGGTAAGAGGTGCGAGCCAGAGAAGGGTGTTGTACATACATGGGTTGGGGTTAAAAGTAGGGGATAGTGTAAGGCAGTGAGTAGGTATACATTGGAATAGTATAGGGTAGTGGGAGGATGGAGAGTAAGGGAGGGGTTAGGATAGGTAAGTGGCTGCATGAGAATAGGAAGTTAAGAGCAAATATGGGGAACAGAGAAATGTAACAAGAATAGCCTGAGGAAATAGGAAAATAATCAACGAGACAAGAGAGAGAGAGAGTGAAAGAGGGAGAGAGAGCAAGTGAGAAAGGAGAGACAGGCTGGCTAGGGGAGTATACCCTCCAGCCTCTGTCACCCAAATCTGATTACCGACAAGTGATACCCGCGGCGAGGGGACAAATAGAGCAGAGGGAGATTGAGAGCGAGGGGAAAGGGAGAGAGAGAGAGAGAGGAAGAGATAAAGACGGAAGAGGGGAAGTGTATTAAGATAAATACAAACATATGCGGGAACTAGGCGAAGGAAACATATACAAGAAAAATATTATATGTATAATATAATATATATATATATATATATAATATATATATATATATATATATATATATATATATATATATATATATATATATATATATATATATATATATATATATAGGGGTTCCTGCCCGCCATCTGAGGAGCTGGAGGAACTCGACAACCTATGACAACCATCTTTGTAACCTATATGTAACTCCTTTTTTGTAACAAAGTTCAAATAAAGTAAATATATATGTGTACATACAAAAGAATGGGGGTGGTAGGAGAAGATAATATTAGTGTTCAGTGAGAAACCACAAGGTCTCCTCTGAATACTTTTTATTTTCTTCTCCGAGGCTATGGGTCCCCACATTGGCACCAGAGGTGGTACCCTCACAAACTTTTATATATATATATATATATATATATATATATATATATATATATATATATATATATATATATATATATATATATATATATATATATATTAAAAACTCGAGGACAACTTAAAAAGAAGTTAGTAAATTTAATTACAAAAAGAAGATATAATAAATAATGGCGATAAACGTGACATGGAGAGGAATGAAAACTAAAGAAAAAATAAAGTAGTTCAAAATATGAAGGGAAAAGAGTTTGGAAACACAATATGAAAAGAAAGTAAAGTGCACTAAGAAATCGAATTCAGCTTCGCTAGAGCAATGAGACAGAGGAGAAAGTTAAAGAAAGTAAGATGGAAAAATAAAGTAAAATAGGGGAAAGGCACAGAGAGGAAAGACACAAACAGCATGAGGAGGGAATGGCAAAGTCAATAGGAAGGGAAACGTTCTACACAGTGTGGAAAGATACAGACAGTAAGAGGGGAGAAGCAGAGACACCAGTAATGGACGGACAAAGAATGCAAGACGGAAAAAAAATTGGAACATTTCGTGTTGAAACACGAAAAAGTTTGGAGTTCTAGTTGATTTTTTACTTCGTGGATACTTACGAATGTAATATATATATATATATATATATATATATATATATATATATATATATATATATATATATATATATATATATATATATAAATATATATATATAAATATATATATATAAAGTGTACATAGTGTTCATACTTACGCTGGAAGTGTACATACAAAAGAATGGGGGTGGTAGGAGAGGATAATATTAGTGTTCAGTGAGAGACCACAAGGTCTCCTCTGAATACTTTTTATTTTCTTCTCCGAGGCTATGGGTCCCCACATTGGCACCAGAGGTGGTACCCTTATAATATATATAAATATATATATATATATATATATATATATATAATATATATATATATATATATATATATATATATATATATATATATATATATATATATATATATAATTATATATAATATATCTATCTCAAATAATGAAAAAAGAGTATAACATCAGTGAGAGAATTAAAATAAACGCAAGACAAGCAGAGAAGAAAACACACTTTTGTTTAATTGCTTGTAACGTGTGACTGGAAACTCTAGGGACACGAAACATAGTATGAAACCCATAAATTTTGGCTCAAAGGGACGGGAGAGGAAATATTCAATAAAAGGAAGTAAACTGAGAGGAGAGGAGGAAGTAGTATGCGACGCTGGAAGGGTGGAGAGAGGATATTAAATAATTATAAATCCGGAGATCTTCTTAATGAAAACTGTTACCAAACGTCGCTACCTGGGAGATGTTTGATGGAATTTGCTTTAATTTCAATATCAAAATTTGTAAATTAGAATATCTGCATGTACAAGGTTAGAGGATAGATGTTTGGGGCTAGCCTAATTCAATTTTTAACTGTAATTGCTGTTGGGTTGATGCTCAACAAGGGGGGAATCGGGAAAAGCATTAATAAAGCCAGGGTTCTCTTGTCACAGTGCCCAAGCGATTCCTAACAACGAATCTTGCAATATAATAACAAATAATTAGTAATTCAGAATAGTTATCATATTTTATAACATTACTCACAGATTTCCGCAAAATTGTCAAAAAATTATGTTATGGTTCAGCCATAATAGGCAAAAAATATTGGTGTCATCTTGCGACACACATAAACAATTGATAAATATACTTGACCTAATCGCTCTATAAATGCTTGAATTTTCACAATATGAAAAATTTTCATAATATGAAAAATTTTCATAATATGAAAAATTTTCATAATATGAAAAATTTTCATAATATGAAAAATTTTCATAATATGAAAAATTTTCATAATATGAAAAATTTTCATAATATGAAAATTCACACTACATATAAAACAGACATGAAAAATCATATTACAAACTACTGCGGTCTGATTAGGAAATATTAAATCGGTGAGCTCGGTGCATTGTTTAATTTATTAAGAGGGTAAAATATATTATACAAAACAAATGTATAGAATTTCTTTCACCTTGATAGCCCTGTTCACCTTGCAGTAAATAGGTACCTGGGAGTTGGCTACCTACTACGGGCTGCTTTCTGGGGATGTGTGTGTACGTGCGTATGTTAGAAAGAAATATATGTAGTAGACATAATAGAGGAAAAATAAATTGGTTAGAAAGGCGGGGTCCAAGAGCTAATAACTCGATCCTGCAGATACATATAGCAAATAAAGACACACATATTTGTGTCAGTAATACGTAACAAATATCGTTCACATTCTATTACAAAAGAAATTTGTTAATTTTTTTAATTATCTTTTTCTTTCTGCTGTTGGATTAGGCCTACCGCAGACCCTGAGATAAAGGGAGTGAAATTTTATGCCGAGTCAATGACGGTTGAGCCTTGTCTCTCTCGATAACATTGACCTGTATTACTGTATTCTCCCGTAGACCAGTGACTCTAATTGTCACCTGTAGAACAGATGCTTGGCAATTACAATTGTCACCTGTGCACAAGAAGCTAGGTACCTACAGTCGTCACCTGTAGAACAGAGGATAAGTATATATATATATACAACTCGTGGATACTATTAAGCTGCAAGAATTCTCACAATTGTTTACATTAGGGTCGCTATATCCTTAAACTAATGAGAATGTTTTGCTCTTTTGAGCGCAGAAAACAGGGATTCTTGTTGTCGTGCTCAAGATCGATCTCGCAGCCCTCGGGGGCGGAGAAGGAGAAGTTCTGGAGGATGGCGGCAGTGAAAACATACAACTCCATCCTGGCCAGCGCCTCCCCCAAGCAGCTCCTCCGACCTGGGCCAAAGTACTTCTTAGTACACATTTTAGTATATCTCTCTTAGTACACAAACTTTGAAATACACCACGTAAATCTTTAATTTCTCCAATGCACTTCTCAGATAGTTAATCAAGATATTTAGATACATTATTCATGACCGGATTTTGCGACAGAAAAACTGTTTTTTTTAGCAAAAGAGTGAAAGGATAAACACTTACCCAGCCCAAATGGCAAGAAGCCCTCCTTTTGTGCTGAGAAGTTTCCCTCGGCGTCTAAGAACCGGTCGATGTTAAACTGGTCGGGTTCCATCCAGTACTGTGGGTCCTCGTTACAACACACAGTACACCCGAACACCCAACTTCCCTGTAGAGGACGCAACACAACGCTCTCAGTGTTTCAACACCTAATGGTGCAAGATATTGGATAGTAAACTCTTGGTAATGACACAATAGAACACACTCAGTGTTTCATCAGCGCCTGTTGCATGATATTGGGAACGAAATACACGAGAAACTTGCGAGGAGTGGATCAGTGAGTGAATTGGGAGAGGGGGAGAGAGAGGGATAAGAGAGAGGGGAAGAGACAAGAGGAGAGAGAGGGGGGAGAGACAAGGGGGAGACAGAGGTGGAGAGAATTTACCTTCGGGATGAAGTAGCCCTCCAGATGGAGGTCGGAGTTCGTAGCGTGAGTGAACCCCAGAGGTATGATTGAGCTCTGACGGAGTACCTCGTGAATCATCGCCTCAACCACAGGCAGCCTGGAACATTGCGTCTTATAGCGACCCTACACAATAGACATGAATTATATAATACATAGAATTATAAATAATTTAAAAAACTGAATGCTTCCAAGGCAATTACAACATGGGATTCGCCACATAGCAGTACCGTGTGTGTGTGATATATTTATATATAAATTTAAAGGTGTTGGTAGGTGTCTCCCGGGACGTACCTGGACTTACCTGGACTTGTGTTGGGTGGACGGCAAGGTGTCTCGCGAGACGACGTCGTCTATCTGCTGCTGCACGCGTCGCTGGACTTCGGGGTACTTGGCCATGTACAGGATGATCCAACGTAACATGCTCGACGTAGAGTCGAAGGCAGCAAAAAAGAGGTCCATCATGTTTCTCATAAGATCCTTTTCTAGTGGATAAAATTATATTTTTTACAGACAATAGCTGAACATGGTTTTAAGTCTTATCATTGTAACTTATTACGTGAGTATATTGTGAAAAATCTTATGTAAAATTAAATATATAAAGACAAACGTAAATATGTGTAAATCACAAATATATTTACACGTGCTGGAGGCCAGACTCTTGGGGTTAGCCTCATTAAATATTGCGGGTTAATGGGGATTTTAAGGTTATCTGAGTAGGGAGAAGTTGAGGGAAGGGCGAATGTGCTGGAGAATGGGTGTGTTTGCAGGAGAAAATGGGGAGTGTTTGTAGGTGAACATAGGGAGAGTGTGTATTGGGACAGGGTTGGGATCAACAGGGGATTCAAAAAAAGGGAAATCAGGCTTGACTAGCTCATGAGAGTTGAGGGCGAGATGACAACACTCAAACAGCAGAGAGAAAGGGTTGACTCGACTGCATTTTCCTGCAATGCCAGGAAGCTTTTGACACTCTCAAAAGAGACTCCTTAAGCTACCTCAAAAAAGGTGTGTGTGGGTGGGAGACGGGTAGGGTGTGTGGAAGGAATGTGTGTGTGTGTGTGCAGGACGGTTGGTGTGAGTGCGCGTGTGAATCTAGATGGGTGTAGATGCGTATGTGCTTGTGGGTGGGAGTGGGTCAGTGTGTATTTGTAGGTGGTTGTAGGTCCGTTTGTGCATGTAGGTGGGGGATACTACGCTTCTGCATGTTGGTGCATGGGCGAATACGTGTGTTTTTGTTCCTCGTGTGTATGCTGGGCCTCGCTCCATTGCTGTCTGTCTGTCTGTCTCTATGAATATCTGTGTATATGTCTTGTGGTCTGGTTGTACTCACCTAGTTGTGCTTGCGGGGTTTGAGCTCTGGCTCTTTGGTCCCCAGGTGCGATTGTCTGTGTGTCCCTTCATTCGCTTACAGATCAGACAAATCAACGCTTGACTCACCGCTGAAGAACTTGGCAATGTCATCTTTGGAGTCCATGGCCACAAGGTACTGGTCCACGACGTCCCGAGGATTATCTGGGTCGAGCTCGGCCCGATGCTCGGCCACCATCTCCTGCAGAGAGGATACATGTATACACGGACGACCCGAGAGAACGATACCTTCCGCAGACAATGATCATGTATACAGTGCCTCATTGTGAAGCTCCTCGTCCAGGATCACCCTCAGCCACTCAGGAAAAGTTATCATGTAACAGGAGACATTCCAGGGCAACCTGCCACCACCTGCATCATCCACTGAAAGTTTAAATATCCATTTGGAGACGTTTCATAGTAAACACCATCTTCACCCACTACAGGGAACAAGGGCAAGGCACTACTACCATCATCCATAACGATAGAGAAAGAAAAAGAGTGAAAACTTTCATTAACTACTCACCCTCGTTAATCGTATTGACTCATTATTCAAATTGTTAAGCATATCTTCGTGAAGAAGGCTTCCCCTTAGGAACTTTGGAATGAACATCTTGAGCCAGGGGATGTTCTCACACAGCATGACGAGCGCCGGCATGTTTTCGAAGTCTTTCATCAGCTTCATCAAAGACATGACTTCCTCATCAGCCAGGTCGTACCTTTTGCCTGAGGAACGGCTCCATTATTCACCATCAGCGTTAATTATTGTATATGATGCTATATCGTATATGTCCTATAGTAATATACAGCATTATGGGGTTCATTGAGAGGTAAACATCGCCCGTCGCAATTTATAAGGTGTTCTGTAGCGATTTATGCAATGCCATCTGACCCTCATTATAATGTTCCGGTAAAATTATTAAATTTATGTTTTGTTCAGCGAGTTCCTAAAAAATTACATTAAAATTATCATAACTTACATTCAAATAGAGGCATTTTTAATACGAATTTTCTTACATTTGCATTTTTAAGTTTAAGATCAAATCTTATGCTTTAAACTCCATATATATAAACAGAGAGTCACGGTTTATATATTTAGTTATCTGTAACCCAGGAACAACTTATAGTTTAGCTAGTAGAGTTGAGTGCGTTCTGAGGTGTAGCGCCTAAGATGGACTTACTTGCCACCATCTGCCACACGACGTTGAGGACCGCAATGTTGATGGACTTGGGGAAGGGTGTTGGCGCTCCGGTATATGTCTTCAGGTCCTCCACCAACATGTTGGCCTCCTGTAGGATGGCGTCCTCCAGGTAGGTCTTGCCCATGCCCAGGTCCTTCAGGTTACGCAACAGGAAGTTACGAGCGTTCTGCCACCTCTCCCCATTGGTCATGATCACTCCTGCAAGACCAACACAGTTAACCTGATTGGGGATCCACAGTAATCAAATAGTCCCTAATTGGACGAAGCTATCACGGATGATATACAAAATCTCTCAAATCCTCTTCATGAATCCTTAAATATTAAGGTTATCTTGGTTATCTTGAGATGATTTCGGGGCTTTTAGTGTCCCCGCGGCCCGGTCCTCGACCAGGCCTCCACCCCCAGGAAGCAGCCTGTGACAGCTGACTAACACCCAGGTACCTATTTTAATTACAGGTAACAGGGGCATAGGGTGAAAGAAACTCTGCCCATTGTTTCTCGCCGGCGCCTGGGATCGAACCCAGGACCACAGGATCACAAGTCCAGTGTGCTGTCCGTTCGGCCGACCGGCTCCCTTACGGTACGGTACGAGATGTTTGGGTGAGGACTCACCTGCGACCACTCCATCTGTCATCCTGTTGCACATGGGCATGAAGGGCCTGTCAGCCATCTCCTGCTTGCTGAAAGCCTCCATGATGAGCCGGTAGTTACACAGGAACATTATCTTATGCGATCCCAGCTCAGTCCTGTAATCAGATATGGGAATAAAATAGCGAATAACCTTAAAGAAACAATGTGCTTGAAGTTGAAATATCACACAAGTGGTAACAAACCAATATGAACTGCATGGGCTACACTGCGGAAGCTCCAAGGACTGGCATGAAAGATACAACGAAGTTATGAACATCAAAAGGAGCTTTGCCTCAGCTCAGTGCCCAACAGAGAGAGGACCTAACATCCTAATGGCGCAAACCTCGAACGATCCTGCACTTCGCCGAGATGGCATCATAATATACCCCTGGAAGAGGGGCAAACAGCTGGTGAGAGACTACACATGTGTATCCACCCAGTTATATATAATCTATACATATGACCTCGGTGCTGCTCAAGCAGGTGGTGCAGCCAACCACAGGAAAACAGCAAAATCAAACAAGTATATACAACTGGTCAATACACCTTTGTTTCCATAGTATCTAAGGCGCTCGACTCCTGGGGTGGGAGTGGCTTGAGCTTTTTCAAAGTATTGGGTTCTAGGCTCATTGACACCACCAGAGACCCAAGAGCTGGCCGTTTCAGCGCCTTAGTATGGCGATCCAGAGAAGGAAACGTTTGCTGCGTCCTTGGTTCCTGTCCAGAAACAGAGGAATTCCAAGACATTCACAGCTTTCAACTACGCTTTGTATTCGTCAATGTATTGATTTGTAACTTTTGAATATCTAAGAAAGTAAAACGAAGCTCAGAAAGGGGAAGGCAGGACAAAAGAACTTGGAAACTGTATTGGAGGGGACCCAAACATTCCTTCTAGTGCGTTGTATGTGCTTTTCTCTGAGGCTATGGGTCTCCTTCTTCCAACCAGAGGTGGTATTCCCCTCTATTTTATTGAGTATGTATAAGATATATATGTATGTATGTCCTACCTAATAGCCAGAATTTCACTATTTGGCTTAGTATGCAAGGCCCGATTTGCCTAACAGGGATTTTCCATTAGTGTCAAACATTATTTTCCAAATTGATTAATTCCAAATAATATTAATACTCTATATTAAGAACATGAAATACTGACTTAGTTGTGTTAGGTTAGGTTTGATTAAATTTTTATGTTGATTTTTTTTGTAATTTGTTAAAACTATGTATAATTTGTTAAAGCTTAATCATTCCATAAGAAATTTGATTTGAAAACTATAATGAAAATTCGGCTATATATAACATGATATGGTGCGTAAGCAGACCAACAGACATAGTGTTTAAGAGTAAAACCCCAGCATCACAGTAGCGAGGGTTAATGGTATAGTCACGGTCAAAATATAATGAAAAATTTATTTTTAAAACTTTAAACAAAATTGTCTTGCGTTGCAGGATAATGTTTTAGCATTAGGGTGGGCTAACTTAACTGGATATAACGGCAGTTTGCTTTTCATTTACTCATTTAAAAATTTATATCACTGTTTGTATTACGTTCGTATTATTCTCAACTTAGCTTGTGTAACATGACTTTGAAAATACTTAAGAGACAATGTTCCCTCAAAACTGATTTTTTGAGAGATTTTGTAAGCTAAGTGAGATTTAAAACCATTATTTATAATAATAATAATAATAATAATAATAATAATAATAATACGAGATTCTTGACAGACGTATCTAAAGCTGTTGAATGATTGCTAGACTGAGCCACAAATTTAATAAGATTATATTTAATTCACCAACCCAGTGGCTCGCATCCAGCCTCTTCATCACATACGACACACTGGTGGTCTATATGTATTTTACAAAAAATAAAAAATAAATAAACAGATAACTGTGCAAACAGCAAAAATGCAAACCATCAATAATAAATAAGTTTTCTAAAAAAAAAAAAACCAAGTTGACTACACTTACAAAACTATAAGGAACATCAATCATAAATTTACCTGAATATATCACCGTACTTTTTTCTGAGGGGCCTCACTTGGTTGACGGAGAAAATGGGGGTGCTCCCCAGGTATGGGATCACCAGCGGACCTGAGGAAAGAATACAGCGTGTCAATGCTGGCGTGTTGACCTTCCATGGCCATTACAATCGTATGGAATGGCGAAGGAACGCGTCACAGAGACTTCTGCTTACACACACACTCAAGACACACTTAAAACAATCTTATATATTGTGATTCATGAACTTCAACAGCCCTTAGTGACGGTTTCAGGCGGTGTAATACATGTGTATGATTCTATGGGACACAATACCTTTAGATGATATCAAGGGGTACAAATACTTTATGAATTCTGGGAAGCAGGACCTGATGATCCCTATTGTAGAGTGACCGACCGGGGTATGAAACCTGGCGTTGACCTCCCCTGGGGTACAGGGTATGGTGACCCCTGGAGAAGGGCACCAAGACCCACCTGGGGGCATGCCCTTGGGCCTGAGGAACCAGTACCGCAGCAGCACCACCAGCACCACAAACAGCACCACCTCCAACCACATGATGACGTGAAGCTGTTGCTGTTGGGAGTTACCGTCGCCTGCGGCAACACACCGTCACCTGCGGATTAAGGGAAAGTGCATATTTTCCCTACACTCTTAGAGTATGTAGTAATATCATTTGTTGCCAAAGACTGTTCCACGGAGCCCCTAACAAAAATAAGAAGAATGGCAGCTGACTGACGGCTCAAGAGGACGGGTTGATCTACTACCCTATCCCACTTTCAGACCTTCCCGGCCACTAGAGATATGTTGCTAGTTGTATATCGTCTCCATTGCATACGTCGCATAAATTGTATGGGAGGCAGAATGAATCTCTCTATCTGGAGAGATCCTGTCATCGGATGCTAGGTTTCACTCTCTTTTTGGACACTTATCATATGTCAGTAGGGCCACAGTCTCGTTTCTTGCAGGCCCAATCATTAGATATAAAATAATAGATGTATTTGACAGAGCTCTCTATTATCTATTGTATAATAGATGCTTTGTAAATCGTTTAGTAAGTTATCAGGCGACAAGCGAGGGAATCTGGAGCTTGAGATACACAAGCAGGTCAACCCCATCTTGCAGCCCATGCTATACAAGTCAAATACCGACTAACGTAAACAAATTTAAGTCCATATTGGACTTACATGTTATGAATCAGAAGCACCTTTGCTGTGCTGAGCGGGCCGTGGTTGCTAGGTTGCTAGGACATCCGCTTCTCATGATCCTTGTTCCACTCCTGGCTGTGGTCTCAAGGACAAGGGCGTCACTCAGCAAAACATATCAGACGCATGTTCCGCCTACTCGTAGTTCTGGCTGGTTCTATGTCCATATTAGCTTCTGTTGTTATAGTTTGAGTGAAGATTCTCTCATTTATTATTCACTCAATCGCCACAGTTGAACTAAAATCTCATTCTTCGAAAATAAATTGCGAAAGTTAATTGTATTTAAAAAAAATAGAACATTTAGCAATGAGTTTAATAGAAAATAAATAACAAATTTGAAGGAATGGGACAGAATATCAATTCTTCAATAGCACAGACTAGTTTTACGTTAATTTAAACTATTTTTAACACAAACCTTGCGCCTGGCAGCCCTGCACGTGACGTTAGAAAATGTCGTACGCATTCTCTCTCCTCACTTAAGTGTTTTTCCTCATATAATTATGTTATCCTGTCTCTAATTTGAGCATTGCCTCAGTGGCTTGTAAACAAGGAGCTCATTGGTGACTCCGACACACAGATTCTCTCGCTGACCGTTGACAGAAGCATCAGTATGTATGTATGTACCACATACATATGGATGTACATTATATATATAATATACAGTACATATATGTATGTAGGTTACATATGATTCATAAGTTTTAAATGAAAGAATATTGATTAAAATGCTCCTTACACTCACACTGTGTTACCTCCACACGTCTCGTCCCACCCACACTTCCCCCTACACCCACACATCCCCCCCCCACACCCACACGTGTGGGTGTGGGGGGGACGCCCCCACACCCAAACTCATACATGGGACACATCCCATATATGACAATCCATCCAACATGACAATCATCACTCATCATTTCCTCATATATTTGATTGCATCCCTGCATTACAACGACCAGAACAAAATATATATACATAAATTTATATGCGTATGATTGTATGTTTTATGTGTGAGTGCATGCATTTATGAATATGAATGATTGCCTGTTAGTATATATATGTATTTATGCACGTAGACAATATATAATCTACGTACATAAATTCATTTGTCCTTTACAAATATAGGCATTTGTGAAGGACAAGTTCGACTAACCTTTGGAGTAGATATGTCAGTATCTGGTTGAGAGAACTTCCTTTGTAGTCAGGAGTCGGACACAAGCACTCTAATGAACAAATCCACAAGGGCGGTGACGAGGATTCGAACCTGCGTCCGGGAGCATCCCAGACACTGCCTTAATCGACTGTCTTAATGATGTCAGCACTCTAATGACTGCGTATGGTGTAAATAGCCAAATTCCGGCGCCCTGATAACTGCGTAGGGTGTCAGGGGGCAGTCACCAACTTTCTGATGAGTGTGACTGGGTATGTTGTCGGGAGCAACGCTGCCTGATAAGTGTGTGGCCGTTGGCACTGTTGCCAAAACTCGCCAGGAGTGTTGGCAAGAGTGAAGGGTGCAAGAGTGTGCTTGCCTGTTTTTACCGCTTCCGGTAAGTGAAGTAAGTTTAATAATGTACCCGAGTTTCCCCTTCTCTCTCTCTCTCTCTCTCTCTCTCTCTCTCTCTCTCTCTCTCTCTCTCTCTCTCTCTCTCTCTCTCTCTCTCTCTCTCTCTCTCCCTATCTATCTATCTATCTTGCTCTCTAATAGTGCTCTCTAATACATTTTTGTTCGTGATTTGTTAACGAGGTTGGCAAACCCTGCACTATAAATAGGAGCATAATATACATTAGTTTACTAGAGTCTGTCATCTAACTATTTATGACATTATGACTTGTGTCACGAAACCATTTGTTTTTCCTTAACACATCTATGAAATGATTTATTCTTTGTCAAAATCATGTACAAAATTTCATAAAATCATAGAAATCCCAGTGATCTGCTCCTTCACTTTCCTGCCACTTTATCAAATCTCAATAAAGAAATGTTCGAAAGTCATTTAAACATATAATCAGTTAATAGCACAATCAAATATCAGAGTCGTTAATACTCATCAATTGCCTAAGACAGAAGTGAGTAATACTTTAGCGGACCAGCCAGATTCTTGTGGCCCGCGAAGGCATATTCCTGTCCAAAGAAAAAGGAAAGAAAAACCTCCATATAATCTGCTTTCCCTTCACCATCATCACCACCATCCCGACACTGTCACATCACCATCCGTCACTGTCCCGAACATCGACAACTCCGTCACCTTCACTTGTCGTCTCAGGTCTAATAAAGTCAACATATTGAGGGGTTGTCGCAAGTAATTTGGCGTCGTGGAAAAAGGTGTCCTTTGGGGACAGCTTGTAGAGTCTGGTGATGCTCAGACTACTAGCTGGTGGCTGTGATGGTGGTAGTGGTGGTGATGTTCATGCTGGTGGTAGCTGTGGTGATAATGTTAGTGGTGCTTGTGGTAGTGGTTATGTTACTGTAATGGGATTGTGGTAATTGCGGTTTAACTGGTTGTGGTGGTGGATTTATGGAGACCTGTATATTAGTGTTGAGGGAGGAAATAGATAGTTGTTGTGTTGTTTGTTGTGAAGATGATGCAGCAAAACAAGTTACAGTCGTGGTAGTGCTCATGATACTAACTGTGGTTGTGGATTGTGGTAGAGGAAAAAACAGTTGTGCATTTTAGTTGCTATTGCAGAGCTACAGCAACATATTCTTCCGAAATAATAGTTCTTATAGCAATAAGAACATCATTACTAGACCCAAGAATGTTTTAGTTTGGTTTTTAGCTTTTTCTCGGACAATAAAATTAATAGTACAAAACGTGATTTTTTTTGTTTAGGTCCAATAGTACATTCGACCGAATAGTTGCTCTCAGTACTTATCATTTTAGGAGCATGTGATAACGGCAATTATTATAGTAATACTCGAAGAGATTGCAATACTAATAAGCAGGGGATGTAATATTTAGCGAAGGTTGTAATATTATTAAGCGAAGGTTGTAAAATAAAGTGAAGTTTAATTTTGGATTAATACAGGCCGAGCTAACTGGGGGAAATGATGTTCTAACAGTTTAATAAACGTCTTTGAATCCTCCAAAAAAGGGATGAGCTGCCTCACTCGTCAGTATCTAAATTATGTGACGTGTGGACGTGCCTCGTCTCACTCCTCGGGAGAGGTGACGAGCCCCTCACCCCTCTCTGGCGTGAAGCTCGCGATGTCGCCCTTATGTAAATATTTTCATTGTACGAAATTTCTTTTCACTTTCAACATGCAACGGGAGAGTGTTTGGTCTGAGCGCTGAGGATGTCCGACGTAAAAATGTGAGAGAAGCAGTAATAGCCTTCAGGTTACTCCTGCTGTGAGGGGCCCGGTCTCTCCTGCTGGGGGATAGATCTTCCCCAAATTCCCCAACACTCAGTATCATGTTGACTTTGCGTCTCAGCGCCTGGTACGGCTGCTCACAAAGTTCACAGCTCATCGTCACCTTCCAGATAGTTTCGTCACCCTTCATCAGGAACCACCAGCCCCTAACCCCTCGACATCTGCTGAAAGATGGTTGTAAATCACAGCTGGAAATGCAACACCGAGACAGCCCAGAAGAGAAGAAAACTGGAACAAATGAGGAGTAACTGAAGGAGATAATATGGAAGAGAGCAAGTTGTGTAGGACTCAGTAATCCCCCACGAGGACTGGGAGACTCACCAGCCGCTCACAACAAGATGCCGCCACTCCTCCGGATGGACACCTTCACAGACTCCTCACATCCCAAAATCTTTGCCAAAGTGTTTTTTCCTTTTCCGAGGATTTTGTCGAAGTATCGGGAATAATAGACATTTATCTTAGCAGGGAAGCTGGCATCGTCCTATAAGAGTCATCATTATTTAATCTTTATCCCCCCAAAAATGAAATTTAACCTCATAATAATAATAGTGTCAATAGACTAGTCATCTGAGGAATATTCATCTGAAGACGTTACGGATACTTCTCAGGTTTTTCGATGCGGTTTTGGACCTTAGCTTTGTTTTCTTCAAACTATCTTTCTCTTCTCAATAATATCCTTCATTTGTTGCCCCTAACACTGCATCCAGCACCCACTAACCATCCAACCACTAACTCGTCACTAAGTCGTCACTAACCTACCAATAACATGCCACCAACCAACCAACCAACCAACCACCACCAAAAATACACCATGTATTTCCTATACAACATTATATTTTTCAATTCTATACTAATTTCGGGGTATATTTATAAATATTTTAAAGGCATAAAAGTTGAAATATGTCAATTAATCCCCTGACCGTCCTGTGTATCTTTTCAATTAGCATATTAAAAATAGCCACCAACACGGTAATTAGAATTATTTAAATAATTATGCCAAAAATGTGTGCACGATAATTATGTGTTGTATTTGATATCACAACCCGTGGGCAGCTCTGTTGGGTTGGGCTCTCGTATAGCTGGGTCTCTATTAGGTCTGTCATGTGGTAAGGTCTCTATTAGGTCTGTCATGTGGTAAGGTCTCTATTAGGTCTGTCATGTGGTAAGGTCACTATTAGGTCATGTTGTAACGTATCGGAAAAAAATGCAAAGAAATTCAAAATAAAAGTGTGAACACAGGGTGAGGGAGGTAGAGAGGTGTGAGGAATGAGTGGTCAGGGAAAAGGGAAAGTTTAGACTGAAAAGGAGAGGCTGAGATCAAGAAGGAGATTGGAAGAGAAGAAAGTAAGAGTGCTAGAATAGTAGAAAGATAGAAAGGTTGAGGGATGAGAAGTTGATGAGAGGCTTGGGGAACTATGAGGCCAGTATAATGAGAGGCTTGGGGCACTATGAGGCCAATATAATGAGAGGCTTGGGGCACTATGAGGCCAATATAATGAGAGGCTTGGGGCACTATGAGGCCAATATAATGAGAGGTTTGGGGCCATGTGTAGTTGTGCAACAATGTGCGGTATTTACGAGCGGTTGGAATATATTCTGTTTATTATAGTGGTGAGTTTAGGTTGCATAAGGACGTTTTGCTGGCATTTTCAAGGAGTGTTGAACGTATCCCTATTATCTTAAATTCACACAGGGAGCGTCCTACCACTTGGACTGGATGGTTGAGCGACGGTACTCATCCACTTGCAGGTCGGCGTTCAATCCCCCTGATTGGGCAAGTGGTTGGGCACCATTATATTCCTCCATCCTGTCTTGCATCCTTATCCTTATTATCCCCTACAAATGCTATATAGCTGTAATTGCTTAGTGTTTTCATGTGATAATTACCTTACCTTCACACTGCGGGCCCACAGTTCTTCTGTTGTAATGACGTGTCTAAGAATGATACTGGAAATTGTCCATAAATTTCAGAATGCAGTTTTCATTTGTTCTTTTATGGTCGTATTGTGCTGCCTTAGGGAACTTTCTGTGGATATATTTGTTACATTTAAGGCTAAGTGATGAATACATGGTAGTGCCCCGAATCTTCTTGATGTTGCAACAGGAGAATCACATAATTACCCAAAGCTAAATCAGATAGTAAACAAAAACTTTACTGGTTCCTGTTTTTCCACAATGACAGAGCTATAATGATCAACCCAGTCAGACTGGAGCTTCATCCTAGCCCCAAGCGTCGTGAAGCGTGTGAGGTGGTTTGTCGATATGTGATATGTCGAAGGATTTCAGAGTCGTGTCTGACGAAATAGAGTTTTAACGGCAATGTTACCTTAATTTCTGACGTAAAAAATTAGTAGGAAGACTGACAGAAGCATAATGTTATACGCCATGAAGGAGCTAAAATTTGTGTTTGGCCTCGAGTGTTTCTTATGAACGACTTCATAGTGGTTTGGAGTTGGTAAACGGTTTACTATATACTGACTAACCAGCCACGACCAAAATAAAATGTACATATATCGTAAGTGGTAACTTCAATGTTCTGTAAATTCTAGTCCTGGTTCCAGGTAAGGCTGGGTAATTCTGAAGAGCAAGCACTAAGCCATTATGAATATTTAAATTTCCTGGTTCCGGTAAATTCCTACTTGGTAAATTCCTACCAAACCTGCCCCCCGCACAAGCCACAGCTGCCAAATGGAGTTCCCATTACGATACAAGACCACCAACATGAACCAATCTACACAACATGCCAGATTAATCTTTCATTTCGGGATGTACGCGGAGTGGGGGGAGGAGGGAGACTGTTGTTTTCATTTTTTCAGCTTAACTCTGATGGACGTGTAAGTGCCAATGTGCAATTTGCCGAAGTATTCCACCTGTAGTGGAATTATGCTGGTCTGTGGGATTATTCACGTTGATTGCAAAGAGATCAATAAGTCGCCCAGGATGCAGTGATGGAGGCAAATATACCAGCTCAAACTGAAGTAAGTATGACAAGCAGTTGGGGAAGGATTAGTAATTAACGCCACAACATAGAACAAAAACAATGACAGAAGAAAAAGTATTGAACAAGTTCATTGTTAGAATAATTGGTTCTAACACCTCTGTGGTTCTAACTTCTGTGACTCATTTATGTCTCCTGTTTTAATCTATGGCCTCCTCGTTCAGCTGTTCCAAGCTACGAACACTTCCCCAGTTTTTCCTCGTAGCTGAAACCTTTGAGTTCAAACCGATCCTCGTTGCATACCTTTGGACCTTTTCTAGTTTTGCCTTGTTTTCAAATTGGGTGTTCTATGCCGGAGATGCCTTTTCAAGAGTTTTTTCTAGTAATGATTGCTTTTGGTATTATGTTTGGTAACTTCCAGATCTTTCTCCTTATCTGATGCAAGGATCTATCTCCCCTTCGTCCAATACTGCTGTGTAGTGTGTGTGTGTGTGTGTGTGTGTGTGTGTGTGTGTGTGTGTGTGTGTGTGTGTGTGTGTTATCTAAGTGCAGTTGCAGAATGAGAGATACACTCGTTGTGGCCAGGCTTCCCGGTACTCTTTGTCACATGACATGTGTGAGAGTTTGAGTGAGCGAGTGCGTGTGTGTGAGTGTGTGAGTGCATGGGTGTACATGTGTTTGTGGTCTAGTCAGTGTGGCACCAGCTATATCCCAGGAAACATATTACAGTGTAATGAATTTCTTCAAAGGTTGAGTTAATACGCCCTCAAAGACAATTCTTTCCCTGAAGGGCTGAGTATCAGGAAAGCGTTTCTGTCAAGCAAGCAATATAATAGTTTTTATTATTTCATATTAGACAGTCTCAACTTGTACTGGTAGGTAATGCTACGGCCTCGCTTATTGCCAAGTCGGCGTACAATCCACGATAATTCCTGTGACTAGGAACAGTTTCATTACTTCTTTCATATCCAAGTTCTAAGCTGGTCTAAGCCATATTCCTTACCAGCACAAGTCATACTGCCTTAGAATTTTCTTATGATAATTACTTTCCCCTCACAAAATTCTTGTGAAATTTGGCATTTGTTTGAATTAAAGTAAAAACACAAAATACTAGATTCCTATGTCAATAAGTTCTTAAGTACACGTGGATTATAGCAAATACAATGTTCGTCAGTAAAGTAGCCCAATTCCAATATAATGTTACATGTATGATTTGTACTAGTAAATTATATGTTAATTCTTTCATAACGTCATAAGTTTTGGCAACATACATTCTATGCACAATGAAATCCTAAGAACGTGATGTATCTATGAGACCAGAGACGCGAGTTCAATTCCATAACACTGCCTCAATACCCTCTCATAAATTATTTATTGCAACAACTTTCTCTCAGAATTTTGCATCCTGGCGAAATAATAACACAAAATTTATCCCCCATAATTCATCCACAACACAAAACACGCCTCAATCACAGTCTTCCTCAAGAAGAGCATCAGTTCAAATCAATTCAATGCTCTCGGACGTAGATCCGAACCCTCGTCACGGCCCATGTGGACTTGTTCATCAGTTTAAAGCCTTCCTGTTCTAAACAGCAAAAGGTTCCCTCAACAATTTAACAAATAAACGAGTACACAGAAAGTTTAGCAGGCAGTCTGACCATGGGATAAAAGCCTGCACTAACTCCAGCACCGGCCACTTACTCCTGAACTCCATTAAATAGAAACATTGCCGAGCCATTGAGCCGATCCGCAGTAATGGCCCAGAGTTGAAAATACGTGTTAAAGGCCATTATATTAAGCAGGAGTAGAGCTTCCTGCATTTTGGTGGAGGAGAGGGGACATTTAAGGGACGGGGAGAGGGGAGGGAGAGTAATGATCTATGGCAGTTGGATGAGAGGAACAGAGGGACAGAGAAGGGAACGAGTAGGTGCGGGAGAAAGTGGGAGAGGGAAATAGTGGAAAGGAAATGTTAAGAGGAGAGAAATGTTTGCATAACATTCGAAGTGTTGCTGCTTGTCGTGATACATGGATGTGTTACTGCTTGAGGTGACACATGGATGTGTTACTGCTTGAGGTGACACATATATGAAATTAATATCTAACCAAAATAGAACCTCAACACATCCTACTGTCATTAGCTATTACTATTCTGTCTCTCTGTCTGTCTGTCTGTCTCTCTCTCTCTCTCTCTCTCTCTCTCTCTCTCTCTCTCTCTCTCTCTCTCTCTCTCTCTCTCTCTCTCTCTCTCTCTCTCCCCATCCTGTCATCACAATGCTCCAACAATATACAGGCTCCCCAGAGTATCGTATAATTTACAGCATAACATAAAGTCCTGCACGCTACCACCGCAGCTCGATCCCTCATTTTGGTGGATTGTATTGTATCCCGAGGTTGCAAGGGGCAACTAGGGGTGGCAAGGGGAGAGGTGGTAGAGGGGCAGCAAGGGAATGACGGGGGACGGCAAATAGTTGAAGTTGAGGGAAGCAAAGGGATGGCTAGGAAGGGAAGGGGTGGTAACGAGGGATAGAATGATGGGCAATAGGTAGCAATTGGGGAACAGTGGTGACGGGGATGGCAAGGGAGGTAAAAAGGGTGAAAGTGAGAGAAGAAATAGGTGGCACTAGAGGTAAGGGGTGGCAAGTGAGTCAGAGGGTGGCAATGGAGGCAGGGAACAATTGGTTGTTTGTAAATTTGTAGCAGGGCAGCAGTAATTTAGACAACTATAAAGCTTTTGTCTTTAAACTGAAATAATAGAACTCTTAGGACCCATAACATTGCAGGCGATGAGTCACAATAACGTGGCTGAAGTATGTTGACCAAACCACACACTAGAACTTGAAGGGACGACGACGTTTCGGTCCGTCCTGGACCTTTCTCAAGTCGATTCAGAATGGTCCAGGACGGACCGAAACGTCGTCGTCCCTTCAACTTCTAGTGTGTGGTCTGGTCAACGTTCCATAACAATATTCCTTCCGTATACCATTGAAATATATATATATATATATATATATATATATATATATATATATATATATATATATATATATATATATATATATATATATATATATATATATATGTCGTACCTAGTAGCCAGAACTCACTTCTCAGCCTACTATTCAAGGTCCGATTTGCCTAATAAGCCAAGTTTTCCTGAATTAATATATTTACTATAATTTTTTTCTTATGAAATGATAAAGCAACCCTTTTCTCTATGTATGAGGTCAATTTTTTTTTATTGGAGTTAAAATTAACGCAGATATATGACCGAACCTAACCAACCCTACCTAACCTAACCTAACCTACCTTTATAGGTAAGGTTAGGTTAGGTAGCCAAAAAAAGCTAGGTTAGATTAGGTTAGGTAGGTTAGGTAGACGAAAAAACATTAATTCATGAAAACTTGGCTTATTAGGCAAATCGGGCCTTGAATAGTAGGCTGAGAAGTGCGTTCTGGCTATTAGGTACGACATATATATATATATATATATATATATATATATATATATATATATATATATATATATATATATATATGTATATATATATATATATGTATATATGTATATATGTATATGTGTGTGTGTGTGAGTGCTTACTATTTATTTTCGTCGTATTGCTGGTCACTTAATATTTGATATCTTTAATGAGGTCAATATGGGCCAGAGGTTCCAAGGGGGTTCCCGGTGCTGGTTCTCGTGAGTCCTCAGGAAGCAGCGGCGACTGTGAAGCAAGACACTGCTAGCTGTGTTAGGGGCCCTTATCGGCCACTGTAACTGTGTTACTTATGGGCCCCTGGGGACTATTCGTCTTCATGTCTCTTCTCTGCTCTCCTCGTGGGCCCCTAACTAGCGGGGTGTCAAGATAGACGAGAGGAAAGGACAAAGACGGGGACGCATCCTGTTCCTCCAAGCGTCTAATTCACTTTGTTCTCTTGAATATGTTTGATTATATTTATGTTCCTTATTTGTCATCGTTTTCTGAGGTCACTTGGACTAGACATTATAGCGACGGGCCTCGCTTCTTGCAAGTCGACGTTCGATTCCTGACCATCCAAGTAGTTAGGCACCATTCCTTCCCTCATTCCTCTCCCAGCATCCTGTCCTTATATCCTTTTCAAGTGCTGCAGAATCGTGCTGGTGCTCCCTGCTTCCTGCTTAGCACGTGCTCCTCATAATTACCTTACCTTTCTTCATGGTTCGATTAATGTGCTTTTGGTTACTCCAATCTTATTTAACTCTTCACTTTCGTCAATATCCTTTCATATATAAATTCAGGAAAACTTGGCTTATTAGGCAAGTCGGGCCTTATATAGTAGGCCAAGTACGACGTTCTGGCTACTAGGTACAACATATATGATATAAATATATATATAAATATATATATATATATATATATATATATAAATATATATATATATTATATATATATATATATATATATATATATATATATATATATATATATATATATATATATATATATATATATATTTGTCATATATATATACGTAATATCTATTTCAACCATCTATTTTTTTTTACTAATTTCCTAGTTATCATGGCAGGCTGTGTTTCTAATGCATATAAATTACACCAACCCGTATTTGCATACCATAATACAACTTTCTTGTAAAGTAACAAAAAAAATCGGAATTGCATATTAAATACCAATAAAGCAGTTTTAATATAGCAAGAATGAAGGTTATCAGACGCTGGATTAAGAGAGGTTTTTCCAGCCTCTAACACAACTCTACTTAAGTGAAGACGGAAACACAGAGACTGTCGTTGTTTCTTGTTTGCTGTGACGGTCAGTGGAGCTAACATGTTGTTGTTGTTTGCGTCAGGAGCAGTGATAACGGAACGCTCCTGTGTCGTTGAAGCTGAGGGAAGCAGCTGAATTCATACCTGAATCAAGAACCGTGATTATGGAGGTCACACGTGACTGACATCGTTAATGTTGGCTACCTCAGGAGCAGTGATAACGACAGATAATATACTTCACCAAAACAATAGCAGCACCAGCAGCCATGCTACCAACAACAGCAATATCAACTTCAACAAAATCTCAACACAAGCAGTAAAAACAGCAACTAAAACAATTAAAACAGCAGTAGCTACAACAGTAGTAACAAAACAGTATATCAAAACCGCAACAGCAGCAGTTATATCAGTAACAAACAGCTGCAAAAGCAGCAGAATCCTTGTATACAACAACTAGAGCGACAACATCAGGAGCGGACGTCACCACAAGCCACCAGGAACTCATCTCTTAATTACTGGACCAAATTGATCTCTCATGACCCCTCCGGC
Organism: Procambarus clarkii; assembly: GCF_040958095.1. Taxonomy (NCBI): domain Eukaryota; kingdom Metazoa; phylum Arthropoda; class Malacostraca; order Decapoda; family Cambaridae; genus Procambarus; species Procambarus clarkii. Next base: position 14,870,153 of record NC_091213.1, read on the forward strand.
TGTCCACCTCCCCCAACGTCACCGGTCTCCTGCTGTTGCTGAGGGTCGTAATGTTTGGCTCCACCTGCTCCTGCTAAGGATACTAGGGATGGCTTCTCCTGCTGTTGCTAGAGATACTAGGGATGGCTTCTCCTGCTGTTGCTAGAGATACTAGGGATGGCTTCTGCTGCTGCTGCTAGAGATACTGGGGATGACTTCTCCTGCTGCTGCTAGGAATACAAGAGATGTTTTTCCCTGCTGCGACTGCTAGAGATACTGGGAATGACTTCTCCTGCTGCTGATGATGATACAAGGGATGTTTTCCCCTGCTGCGACTGCTAGAGATATTGGGAATGACTCCACCTGCTGCTGCTAGGGATACTAGGGATGGCTTCTCCTGCTGCTGCCATGGATACTATGAATGGGTTCCCCTGCCCCACTTGGAAGAAGCAGAGCAGGTTTCTGCTGCTGCGGGTGGAAGAAGCAGATGGATGCTACCTGCTACTGCTGGCAGGCGCGCTAATGTGAAAATTGTAAATATGTTGTTGTAGTGTGGTGCTGGGTGCTAGTGTGAGTTATATGGTGGTGTTGTAGTAGTTGTATTGAGGTGGTTGTAGAGGTGTGCTGTTTTGAAGGTGGTGGGGGAAAGTTGTATTGTGTTTCTAGTTGCTCTTATGAAACGGCTCTTATTGGGCGTTACGAGGCAACTCTTACTGACTCTTACGAGGTAGCTCTTATTAATATCCTCTCAGACTCGTTCATATACATGTCTAACGTATTTGGAAACAAACCAAAGATCTAACGTCTATTATGTTACCCGGTAATTTGTTCCATGAATCTACAAAGCTTAGTTTTAAACTAATAAGAAAATATAAGTGAAAATTAAATCACTCCCGAATTGTTTAAGATATGACTACATCAAGGGGCCTCGTAGCCTGGTGGATAGCGCGCAGGACTCGTAATTCTGTGGCGCGGGTTCGATTCCCGCACGAGGCAGAAACAAATGGGCAAAGTTTCTTTCACCCTGAATGCCCCTGTTACCTAGCAGTAAATAGGTACCTGGGAGTTAGTCAGCTGTCACGGGCTGCTTCCTGGGGGTGGAGGCCTGGTCAAGGACCGGGCCGCGGGGACACTAAAGCTCCGAAATCATCTCAAGATAACCTCAAGATAACCTATCATTTGACCAACCCGATAATATATATTAAGAAAATCGTATGTAATAAAAAGAGGGTTTTGGAGGAAGAAATGGGTAATATTACACAAAAGAAAATAATTCTTAGTTTCAGGACGGTGTTTTTGTATTGTGGAAGATCACTGGTCTACATCTACGACTCTCTCCAACTTTTCCAGATCCTCATTTCGTTCCTTGCTAATCTTAGCCAGCTCTCCCTCACATTGATCTTCCTTATCTAAGCCAGCCCTCCATAGCCTTTCTTTCCGGCCTTTCTTGGCCTTAGCCAGACCTTCTAAGCCCTCACAATGACCCTTCCCTATATTAGCCAGCCCCCTCAAGTCCTCACATTGATGCTTCCCAATCTCAGCTAGCCCTCCAAATCCTTCAAAATCATATTTTCCAATCTTAGAAAGCGCTCCCAAGCCCTTACCATCCCACTTACACATAGATTATAGCAGACTATTCCATTCTTTGATTCTATCCATTCTCTTGCGATTTCTCTTCTTCCATTCCCTCTCCACCTTCGTCAAGTCTTGGTTCTTTTCGGCCCTTTTCCACACCCCTCTCCGCCTCCCACAGCCCTCTCTACCTCCCCTAGCTTCCTTCCGCTCTATTCCTATCTTCCCCCAAACACTTCCGGCGACTTACCAAGGATAATAAAATGAAAACTGTGGTTCAGCACAAAACCTCTCCTGGCCACTTCCTCTGTTCATCAATCTTCTCTCACTTCTTCCTGCCTCTCGCTCCAACTCCATTTTCTCTGTTGCCTTCTCCCTTTTCTCATTCTCTCAATTCCGTCGTTCCTCTCTGTTCCCCCTTCCTTTCAAACCATCTGTTTCACAACTGATTTTCTTAAAATATCAGTACATTTCTTAGCATTTTTTCCTGTGTTTTCTCTCTACCCATTTGTTAATAGTCTTATTCTCCTCCAGTTTTGTCCTCTCTGCCTACATTGGTCTTCCCTCTTTCTCTGTTCAGTGTCTACCCTTTCTTTATTGTGTTTATCCCTAGTTATCTTCCTCCACTCTGTCATGTTTATCTGCCTCTCTTTTCCTCTTTTTTTCTATCTTCTTCAGAGCTCTTCATAACTTTCTTGATTTGGACGTTCAGTGTCCATCTCTCCCGCTGTTCCATATGTACAGGGAGTATAGTAATGAATTTATTATAGGCGAAGTTTACAATATATCTTTATTACGACATATGCTCATATTGCAGGAAAAGAGCATATATGCTCACAGATCAGCATATGAAAAGAATATGCTCATAGATCAGCATGTGAGGAGAATATTAGCTGATACAGGTAACCATATGTTAGCTGGGACCTGCCTGAAGGTGTGAGTCTGGACTTGTTATCTCTCCTCTACTCCAACCTTTCGTACCTGCTTGTATCTCTCTCTTCGTTTTATCTCTCCTCCATGTTCATCTTTCTGTTCTCCCTGTTTCTATTTATTGTTGATCTTTTCTTAACCCTTATATCACTTGTTTGCCACATAAGTTCTTGTTCTTGTGGATTTTTTCCTTCTGTTTACTTCGCCAACCCCTTTACCACCACAACACTCCCATCACCACCCCAACACTCTCATCACCACTACGACAACTCATCACCACTACAACACCCTCATCACCACTACAACACTCTCATCACCACTACGACAACTCACCACCACCACAACACTCTCATCACCACTACGACAACTCACCACCACCACAACACCCTCATCACCACTACAACACTCTCATCACCACTACGACAACTCACCACCACCACAACACTCTCATCACCACTACGACAACTCACCACCACCATAGCATCCCTCCATCACCACAAATTCCTTCCCTTCTCCACCACAACAAACCCGCTAGTACATCACCACCTGTCCACCATCACAACATATTCCCCCACCATAACACCACCGCCCCCCCACACACCACAACACCACCGCCTCCCGCCCCACCACCAATATACCACCGCCTCCCTTCACCACCACAACACCATTCTCCACCACAACACCATTCTCCACCACAACACCACCGCCTCCCCTCACCACCACAACACCATTCATCACCACACACGCCACAGTAACTAACTACATCCTCTCCTCATCACACTGCATTATTCATGAGGGGGTAAATTAGACATCATTACCGCTGACAACACATACTCTCGCCCCCCATAATGAGGCCCAGATAATACCTCTAATAGCCTGTTGTCCCATGACAAAGTAGTTACTGTATGAAGCTGCACTTAATACCAGGTTACTATACCGCTATTGCTAGGCACAAATTACTTGGCTTAAGCGAACTCGTCCCCTCAATATATTCTGGTGGATATCCGCATTATACTATAAGCCTTCAACAAACCTATCTTCCAAAAATTATAAGTACTTGTATCAACTATTTTTCAAACATTCAAAAATGGACTGTTGTAATTGTTGTGATGCTCATGGGATGGCTTTAAAATATATATATATATATTTTAAAATTTTTACTGCAAGTGACGTTTGGAAGAAACTATGTTAATATTTTCTAGTTCTGTTCGTTTCTTATTGGTCGAAATTTGTGATTTTACTTTTTCGTGGCAGATAATTGGATCAGTTCACGTTATTGTGGAAATATTTCACAGCTCTACTGTCCATGATTCAACCAGTCAGAACATCATTGCAAAGCTCTTCAATCCAGCAATTGTGCATCATTGTTACTCGAAAAGTGCTTCACTTTATTCCTAAGTTTGAAGACGAACATCCTCATGTGATGGTACCAAATGCTCGTTAATTCAACTTCCAAACACCCTAGCTTGTTCTCAGGCTAGGCATGTTAAAAAAGTTTCCGATCCCCCAAGATGCATTCATAAATTTTAACGTATTGTCTATCAAAAATAGGATTTTTATCATATACAAATTAATGCTCAACACCCCAGTGGTTCAGTGGTTGAAAGCGTGCATTTTGGAGTGCCCATGTTGGTAGTTCAGAGTACCAGCATGGCTCCAGTTGACGTTCTCATAAAAATTAATATTATTATATATCAGAGCTCTAAATACAGATAGGTTAGGTTTAGGTTCTGTTGACGGAACCTGAAACCTAACCTATCAGTTAATCTGTAGGTTGCTCTTAGGTTTCTGGTTTGCCTAATGAGTTCCTATCCCACCTCCTTCAGGTGGAGATAGGAACTCCACCTGAAGACCATGGGCGTACCTCAAACGTCCATGGTCTCAGAGCCTATATGACACAAACCTGCAACAATATTCTATGTCCTTGTATTTAATAGCTATCCTGGGTCTCCCTGAAGGTAGTAGCTCCACCATTAAAGCCTTAAATGATTTAGACCATTGTTGTGGAGGAGGAGATTGACTATAATGAAGGATCTCAGAAGAACCTGGTTACAAGATTAAGAAACTCCTCTGAAACTCTTGGCAAACCTTCGAAAACAATTGTCATCTTAAATTAAAACATTAAGCTGCTAATATCCTCTGAAGGTGCGTCAGTATCGTAATAGTCGTATAAACTGTATATGTAATAGCCAAAATAACAGACGCATTTAGCCATTCGTTATATAAATTTGCAATTGACTTATATAACTGACATATGCAACAGACATATGCAAAAAAATATGCAATAATCGAATGTAACAGTGATACTTAATTGCTATATATAATAGAGATATATAATAGACATACGTAACAGATATAGATGATGTTTGTTCTAGCTGATGTAAAATTTATCAATGAAATTTGGTATAAACAAGTGTAATATTTTTGGTAGCTTATTTTTCCTCTCAGTTCCACTTATCTTCCGTGCGATCTTATCTTCCGTGCATATCTTATCTTCTTATCATATCTTCCGTGCGCGAAAATCTGATAATTTCCTTTAGTACAGATGACAGAGTGATAGACGAGTATTCTTCGAAACTCCTATAGCTATTCTTGACAAGAATATTATAAGGTTCCTGGACTACTAGCCTCACAAACGCCTATCCCTATAGTCTCTTATCCTCACGTACTCCCATCCACACAAACAATAATCCAAAGGTACTTGATTCGTCTTTCCCAAAGGGTCGAAACACGTAATTCAATTCAACTCTCAAAATAAGTTTCTCTCCAAATAGCGCGCGATTCTGGTTTAACACACTTGTGTTGGGATTATTTTAACTCTCAAAACATGTTTCTGCATTCAAATTCCTGCTCGGAATTAACGAAACTTTTTCAAAGACTTATTCCATAAAGTATTTTAAGCAGGTTCTTATGGTTGCGCTCTTTGACAGATTCCATTGAGAAGTATCTTGACAGATCCCTTTGACAGTTCACTTTGACAGAATCTTTTGACATATCTTAACATAATCCTTTGAAAAATAGTTTTACAGATCCCTTTAACAAATGCTACTGACAGCTCCCTTTGACAATAACCTTGACAGATCACTGTATGGCATGAAGCTGTAAAAAAAACAGAACTCTAAAAAAAAAAAAAAAAAATGATTTATTTTCATCCAAAACTCTGATACTTCAATCTGTCGCTCGTTTTCTATGGCGGATTTTTTTATATTTTTCACACTGACATAATTCAGTATTATCACGATTGTCATTATAATCGGATTATCACACGAAAAGCATTTTTGGAGTAAAACTTTAAGCATTATAAGTTGTGGTGTGTGTGTGTGTGTGTGTGTGTGTGTGTGTGTGTGTGTGTGTGTGTGTGTGTGTTTACAGCTCCGAAAAATATCTTAGCGGAAGGCTAGCGAATGGGAACGTTTGAAACTCTTGTATTTAAAACAGGAAACTGCTTCCTTCAAATCATATTTAGTGTATTATCATACATTTCAAAGTATGTTTCTCCGAGCTGCAGTAAAAAGATGCAATCACTTTTGGCTTTCGTTGATGAGAATGGGCTGATTATTAATGAGAACTGGCTGATTGTTAATGACAGGCTGCGGATTGGGTATTTTAAACCCCATATCATTAACTTCGTTTTAAAAAAATGCGGATAACATCATAGCTATAAGTCACTTTACAATATTGGATTCAATGTGGATGTAAATTTCTGACTTCCCTGATGAGTGGAGCGAAATATGTCCCGAGCCCAATTTTCCCATACACTGAGTTTCTCATCACAGTTATGAAGAGTGCCGGATTGGACAGCTGATGCTCTTACAGCATCCCAGCTACGGTGAAAAAATGTATTAAAAATTCATAGGTATGTGTGGTGTTTGTTTTTGACTTCTGTGGCGAGAGATGTTGGTGGTTGATATCCTGAGAGAGAGAGAGAGAGAGAGAGAGAGAGAGAGAGAGACAGAGACAGAGACAGAGACAGACAGAGGGAGAGAGAGAGAGAGAGACAGAGACAGAGACAGACACAGAGACAGACAGAGGGAGAGAGAGAGAGAGAGAGAGAGAGAGAGAGAGAGAGAGAGAGAGAGAGACAGACAGAGGGAGAGAGAGAGAGAGAGAGAGAGAGAGAGAGAGAGAGACAGAGACAGACAGAGGGAGAGAGAGAGAGAGAGAGAGAGAGAGAGAGAGAGAGAGAGAGAGAGAGAGAGACAGAGACAGAGACAGAGACAGAGACAGACAGAGACAGAGACAGAGACAGAGAGAGACAGAGACAGAGACAGACAGAGGGAGAGAGAGAGAGAGACAGACAGACAGAGAAATTAAATGATAGAAAGACAGACTTCAAAGAATAGTAAAAGTAGTACAAATGAATAAAATATAATTAATTATATTAACAATACTGCGTTTTGATAATAACACAAGATGACATGCATAATGCACTTGGATAAGAGCGCTTACATTCAGAGTTCTGACACTCAGACATCCCTTACAAATATCTCACGCACTCAGGTTATTTAGAGCTGTTACTCGCCGGAGTAGCAGCTCCGACGAGTAGCTGGAGCACAGAACACATCATTTTTCTGATTGGAAGCGATAAACTGCGATTGACCAAACATTGTATTAGAGCACCTGAGTCCATCGATGTTCCTAGTCCGAACGTTATCGAGCATTAGAATATATATCCCAAATCGAAACACAATTTGGCTCAAGCCTGATTTTAAATTGGCTTTATCACTCCCCTTCACTAAGCCAATTCCAGAATGTTTGTGGGAAATTAGCCGACGATCCCACAGGGATGCTAATTCAATATGCCAACTCCGGGAGCGACCCTCTTGGGGTCTTCAAGTTGAGACTCTTTGCTTAGGGTGGAGAAGGTGACAGAACGGGTTGGGAGAGGAGCGTGAGAGGGGGGGGGTGGGGGGGGGAGAGTGGAGGTCGATGGGAAGGGAGGTGGAAGAGAGGTAGGGAGAAATATTGGGGTTGGATAGGTTCCTGGGTGGGTAGAGTTAGGAGTAATTGGTTGAGAGACGAGGGTGAGGTGAAGAGAGGTAGAGGATAAATGTGGGATGGAGGGAGAGAGAAGGATAAATAACAGACTGAGAGAGGCAAGTGGGAGAGTGGCTGGCCGGCCATGGAATGGATGTATGACAGCTGAAAGACAGTGAGAGGAGGACCAGTAAACTTCCTAGTATTATGGAATCAATCAAACCGTGAAGCAATGCTAATGCAAAAGTGTATTCTGGTTATCTGTATTGTGTAATTTATATTAAATTGACGTATCAAATTCCCCCTTTATGCAACGCACTTTGTTATTACAATCAA